>NW_024081142.1:84591-325753 GCF_003009895.1 Hyaena hyaena | reverse complement strand
AAAAAAAAAAAAAAAAAAAAAAAAAAAAAAAAAAAAAAAAAAAAAAAAAAAGAACCTTAGGCTCAAGCTACCCAAGTAATCCTAGAAAGGTCCTATAATGCTAGTCTCAGTTTTCCTACCAGGAACAATGACCAGGTAGCTCTAGAGTTTTCCTAATATTATAGAAAAATGGTATCATAACCCGGGGTAAATTATATACTCCTTTGACAAAAAAGGAAGCTGACTTCCCATGTAAAGTGATATACTAAAGTATTGTTTTAATGTTTGTTTATTTTGAGAGAGAACGAGTGCGTGTGTGCAAACAGGGAGGTGCAGAGGGAGAGGGAGACAGAGAATCCCAAGCACGCTCCGTACTGTCAGTGCATAGCCCAATGGATGTGTGGTAGATCCCATGAACCTTGATATCATGACCTGAGGTGAAATCAAGAGTTGGACACTCAACTGCCTGAGCCACCCAGGCGACTCTAAGTATTTTCTTAAAGTTAACAACTTAGAATTTAAATTTTAAGTATTTTGAATATTCCCACTCTTTACCAAAAGTTTGTTTTAAGACTCAGTCTCAGGGGCGCCTGGGTGGCTCAGTTGGTTAAGCATCTGACTTTGGCTCAGGTCATGATCTCATAGTTTGTGGGTTTGAGCCCCATGTCGGGCTCTGTGCTGACAGCTAGCTCAGAGCCTGGAGCCTATTTCGGATTCTGTGTCTCCCTCTCTCTCTGACCCTCCCCTGCACACACTCTCTCTCTCTCAGAAACAAAACATTAAAAAAAATTAAAAAAAAAAAAAGACTCAGACTCAATAAGATACTAAAAGAGTATCTATCATTAATATATTTGGGATTCACTAATGGATTTTTTAAAATCTATCAGCAGTATAATTCAATTGTATGTATCATCAGAGGAGGTGTTTTGTGTATCTAAATTGTTTCAAGTGCCTCTGGTAAGTATGACTACATACATATTTGTTCACAACTTCTTTTTCCATTCTCACATTGTAGAGAAACTTTTTTCCTGCACAGAAATCTCTGCTGCTCCTTTGTGCCCAACCAACCCCCTCCCCCCCAAAACTCCCTTTTTTTTTTTTTAATTCTATGAAATTACCAACCACTGCCACAATCAAGGCTTTTGCAAAAATGAATTTGTCCTTCTCAGGTTAGATAAAGGGTGAAATTCAAGATAGAGGGAGCTTCAACTGACTGGGGCAACAGAAAAGTCTGCCTTCCTTCCAGCCCATACTCCTAGCTAGAAGCCTTTCCACCAGGCTCCATCCCGGTCTGGGGACAGAAGGTGTCGATGTGCCTCCACGTTGAGGAAGAGAGAGGCGTGGGACTGAGACCAGAACTGAGACCAGCCCTTCTCCATACAGGCAGAGACCGTCCGTGTGCAAGGCATTCCTGTCTGCCGCCACAAAGCCCGACTGCAAGCCATGGTTTCTGCTAAGCAGCACACAATACGAAGGAAAGGGAGGTCAGGAGGGTGGTATCAACTCACCACCACGCTGCCCACCAGCCACGGCATGCAGCAATCTCCTTTAAAAAGGAGATTAATTTGCTGAAACCCTTTCTCCATTATCATTTCCCCCTTAGGTCTCCATTCTGTGACACAGTAAAAAAATAAGCAGTTGGAGGAAGGAAAGGAGAGAAGGGCGTAATATGATACCCAGTATTCTTGTAAGTAGTAACAATAACCATGGTTAACATTTACTGAGTATTTCTAGCAGGCCAGGCACCATTCTAAAAGCTAAAAACTGGGGCACCTGGGTGGCTCAACTGGTTAAGCGCTGACTTCAGCTCAGGTCATGATCTCATGGTTTGTGAGTTCAAGCCCCATGTGGGGCTCTGTGCTGACAGCACAGAGCCTGGAGCCTGCTTCAAATCCTGTGATTTCCTCTCTCTGTCCCTCCCCGGCTGGCACTCTGTCTCTCTCTCCTCTCAAAAATAAAAGCTAAAAACTTTACGTGTATTAACTCATGTCAACCTAGAATTTGAATGTTCTTTTCCATCTCTTGAGAGATGAGAAAACGGAGGGACAGAGTCGTCACTTGGCCAACAAGGTCTGATATCAACCCCGGGACTCTAACACCAGAGTCTGCACTGTGGAACAGGTGACATACTGACTAGACTTAGGAGTCTAGATCAGTGATCCTCACCAGGGTCATCCCTCCCTCCAAAAGGACGTTTGCCAACATCTGCAGACAGTTCTGGTTGTCACAATGGGAGGAGAGGGAACTTTTGGCACCACGTGGCTAGAGGCCAAGGATGCTGCTCAACACAACGTACAGCACTGCCTCACGACAAAGAATCTGACCAAATGCCCAATGGTGCCGAGATCAAGAAACCCCTATCTAAATAGTATTCACAAGCTTCTTAATCTTTTTCCCTTTTACCACTGTTTCATTTGACCAGGTGTAAGGAATGATGAAGGACAAGAATACAGAAATCAGTTGTGTTTCTACACACTAATAACAAAATAGCTAAGAGAGAAATTAATAATTTATTACTGCACCAAAAGAACACCCAGGGGTAAACTTAACCAAAGAGGCAAAAGATTTGTACTTTGAAAACTGTAAAACACTGATGAGAGAGGGGTGCTAGAGTGGCTCGGTTGGTTAAGTGATTCTTGGTTTTGGTTCAGGTCATAATCTCATGGTTTCATGGGTTCAAACCCTGCATTGGGTTCTACACCGGCAGCACAGAGTCTGCTTGGGATTCCCTCCCTCCCCCTACTCCAACTGCACTGTCTCTGTCTCTCTCAAAATAAATAAACTTAAAAAAAAATCAAACACTGATGAGAGAAATTGAAGGTAATTCTATGCTCACAGATTATGAGATATTGTTAAAATGTCCACAATACCTTAAACAACCTACAGATTCAATGCAATCCCTGTCAGAATAGCCACAATTTTCACAGAACTAGCAATACTAAGGTTTTTACGGAACCACAGAAGACCCCAAATAATGAAAGCAATCTTAAGAAAAACAAAGCTGGAGATGAAACAATCTCAGGTTTTCAGATACACTACAAAGTTGTAGTAACCAAACAGTACTGTCACTAGCACAAAACCAGACACACAGATCAACAGAACAGACAGGTCAGCAATAAACCCAGGCTTATATGCTCAATTGATCTACGACAAAGGAGGCAAGAATATACAGTGAGAGGGGCGCCTGGGTGGCTTAGTCGGTTAAGCGTCCGACTTTCGCTCAGGTCATGATCTCGCGGTTCGTGGGTTCGAGCCCCGCGTCGGGCTCTGTGCTGACTGCCGGCTCAGAGCCTGGAGCCTGTTTCAATCTGTGACTCCCTCTCTCTCTGACCCTCCCCTGCTCATGCTGTCTCTCTCTCTCTCCTAGATATAAATAAAACATTAAAAAAAATTTTTAAAACAAAAAAAGAATATACAGTGAGGAAAAGACCGTCTCTTCAATAAATGGTGCTGGGAAAATCCTACAGCAACATGCAAAAAATCTTTTTACAACACCAACTTACAGCTCAGAGCCTGGAGCCTGCTTTGGATTCTGTGTCTCCAACTCTGTCTACCCCTCCCCTGCTCAAACTCTTGCCTCTCTATCTCTCTCTCTCAAATATAAACATTAAAAAATATATTTTTTAAATAAAGTCTTCTTAAAAACAAAAAGCTAAGTAAGATCTGTTTACCACAATTTCCATTCTTCTGCATTTTACAGGAACCAATTTAACATTAGTTCTACCTTGCTCATTAAACATACATATCAATGGTATTTAGAAATTTAAAAATAGTATGCTTGGATTTAGGATACTAGATTGCAGAGTAAGATAATTTTTTAAATGAGAGGAAAAAAACCTCCAGTATTCATGTTCATGTCAACCAGGTAATATGGAAAGACCTAAAAGGGCTTTCGAAATCTAAACTATCCATGGGAAACAAAGGTTTAAGACTATGTTGAAAAAATACAGAACTACTCTTTTGTTTGAAAAGCAAGGAATTAAATCAATGCTGGCAGTCTGAAGATTGCAGGAGGAATGAAAACAGATCCAGGTCAGATATACTTTCACATAAGAATGGCTTATTAAAGTGTTCTAACTGTTAAGTACATTTTCCAGTAAGGAAATACACTGATTTTCGAAGTTAGTGGGGTTGATAATTCCAAAACTATTCATTAAGCCTTTGTTGCTATGATCTAAAGAAAATGATAAATTTAAGCTGTAAAGTTTACAGAGAAAATCTATATTCAAATCATGAAGCTGAAGTTTTACTTTTTAATCCGTCAGTACATTTTCAATAAAAGGTGTTTTTTTAATAATAATCCAACTGCCAATAATTGAGATGCTAGGCTTCATCATATCCTAGGCCCATTTACATCTTCTTAAAATAGATAATAATTTCCAGAGAAACCAATCCCTAATATGAGCACACATCAATCAATCACTACCATGTACTCTATACATGATACATTCCAAGTATTTCCCTTCATGAGACACTACCTGGAGGCAGAATGCACTACCATTTGCAAATATTTGATTTCTCTCCCTGCAAAAGGATTATGCATCCCAATGTTTGAACTCAGTCTGCTATGAGACTTGCTTTAGCCAGGGAGATCCAAGTAGGTCACTTCCAGGCAGAAGTTTTAAGAGCTATTATTTTCTTACCTCCCTCTACAATCTTTGAAATGGAAGTCAAGATGCAGCCTCTGTCCGGATCCCTGATTTCCCATGGTGAACACTGCCCTGTGCTAATCCACAATGGACAGGACGAATTAATAAGAAGTGCACTGTGCTGCCAGAAACCCACGGAGAATCTGTAGTTGTTTTTACAGGATAGCCTGTCCTCTACCGACTGACACAAATCTGCTCTTCTAAAAAATTGGAGAGTGAACCACAGAAAACTTTTTTGCCTGAGTGAGTCTATAGGTAGTAAATGGGCGAAACTAAGAATTCAGGAAGACTAAAACCCCAAAGCCCGCACTTTTCATTCTATTTGCGTTTTTGTAATTTATAAAACTTAACTATTTCTTCCTAAAACTCTCAAGTACATGATTCCTGAGATTGGAAGGGAAAAGATCAGAAATGAACATAAGTTTCTGAACAGAGGAAATTATCAAGTTATTTGTAATAAAGAAAATATAGAAACAGAAACAATTTTTAATTTACCAAATGTGCCGGACATGTAAACTGACCCGTGCACGTGCCTGTCGGTTTGTAGAATACTAACACGTTAGTTACTGACCCTCTACGGCGACCCGCTGTCCCACCTACCCCGTGCCCAAGGCAGGCCACCGCACTTAGCTACTCATTCAACAGCCTGTGCTGGGTGCTGGGAATACAGATAAGAAACACCACCCCTGCCTTTAAGGGACTTGTTTCCCAGCATGACCAGACAGTACGTGGACAACTCTGATACAACGTAGAGTGCATGTGCACATGCACACACACACACACACACACACACACACACACGCATGTGTGCCGTTTTTGAACTTCAGGGTTCACAAAAGGGTTTTTCACTGAGGCTAGGAGTGAGAAGTGTCAGAGTTCCGAGGGGAAAGGACATCTGGGCCATGTTTCAGAGGATGGCAGGAGTCTACGTTAGTGTTCAAGGCTGGAGCACATTCTAAGAAATGAGATTGTCAAAGGTGTGGAGGGCAAGGAACACATGGCCACCTGGGGAATCTACCTTGAATGTCAGGCTGGAACACAGAGAAGACAGAGCTGGTCCTGAAGGCTCATCTGAAAGCAGAAGAAGGGGAAAGAGCAAAGCAAGAACAAGCTTATCCATCTGAGGGCTCCTGCTCCCAGGTTCCACAAAGCTCTCATTAACTCAACTTTAGTTAAGACAAAACCAAAGTTTCCTGAAGCCACTTTTTCATGCCTCACCTGTGACATGGGTATGATCAATAAGGAACTTGGAAGTAGGTTTCTCTGTGAATTAGTCAGTAACACAGCACTTCAAAGAGGCTGACGTACTTTTCACATAAAGAAGAAAAAAGAGAAGGTCAACAGCACACTTTATTGTGAAAGGCAAAGGTGTAACACAAGAAGCCACCAGCAAATTGAAGTCACTCAGTGATACCTCTGTGACCCTCCCTCCAAACATAGGACTTCTTTCAGCTGCACAGAATTTATTTTGATGTCTCTTATACTATTTGTTGCTCTAAGTACCACTTCAAACCACCAGCTACTAAATGCAAGCCTTCATCATTGTGCATTTTGTAGAGAGGGCTCTCTCTGCAGCGAATGGGATTCCAGACCAGACAGATTATCCTAACAGGATTAGTAATCCTTGAGCTGGCAAAGCAACTTCCACTTTTACTAACAAATATATTATTTGTTTATTTTATCATTACAGCATTCCTAGTTCAGAAATGAATGGGATTTTCTAAGCCGCACTCCCGGAAGGCGAGAGGCTCAGGAGCTTGCTTTCTGTCCTTCAGAGCACCCTCCACCTGCTACCTGCAGCAACACACTCCTTTTTCTGGGTCCCGGGCACCACAGCTGGCTTACTGACCTGACACCACCTACTGGGCTTCTCTGCACTTCAAGTCCCTCATGGGTAAAATGGAGTCAGAGGGCAAAATGGTTCTTCCAACTTTCACTTGTCATGTTTTTAAAAAGCAAAAGATTCCCTTCCTCCATGGAAAGACAAGATGGGTGGAAGTGCCCGAATCAGTCATAATTCCAGTAAGCCTAAGTAAAGGCATAATTAGAAGGATGAATGCAAGTATTCTCCCACAATGATGTGTTAAAAGCAACTCTAATAAAGATGTGCTTTAAGGACAACACAAATTAAATGATTTTTCCAACTAATACATGATCAAGTCAATAGTAAAATTATTACAGATCAGTAAAGCAGATAATTACACTGGTAATTAAGTTCCTAGGTGAAGTCAAGCTTTCCAACAAGCTGCTCCAACACTCTGGATCCAAGAGAACTGAAGAAAGGAAAGAAACAAAACCTCTTTTCCTGCCCCAATTCCCTGATGGCTTCCCTTACCTTTCTTTCCCCCCAGTACAAAGTCATGGGCTGCTCAGTAAAACAAGGTACTTTGTATTTAATTTCCCACAATGGGGGCGCCTGGGTGGCTCAGTTGGTTAAGTCGGTTAAGCGTCCGACTTCGGCTCAGTTCATGATTCAGGGTTCGGTTCTTGAGTTCGAGCCCCACGTCAGGCTCTGCGATGACAGCTTAAGAGCCTAGAGCCTGCTTTGGATTCTGTCTCCACCTCTCTGCCCCTCCCCTGCTCATGCTCTCTCTTTCACAAAAATAAACAATTTTTTTAACTTAAAATTTTTTTTAACTTCCCACAATGGCATATATAAGTTCTCTCATACTGCTGTAACAAATTACCACAAGCTACAAAGGCAGATTTGTTTTCTCAGACATGCTAGTCCAGAGGCCTGCCTGCTTTCTCTGCCCAAGCCTCAGGAGGCCAAAAATCAAGGGGCCACTAGCGCTGTGTTTCTCTGTGAGGATGTAGGGAAGATGGTTTCCAGGGACATTCAGGCTGTTAGCAGAATAGAGTTCCGCGCGACTATAGGTCAGAGGACTCCATTTCCCTGCTGCTCCTGTCAGAGCTGTTCTCAGCTTCCAGAGGCTGCCGCATTCCTTAGTTCATGGGCCCTGCCCCCATCTTCAAAGCAAGGAATACCCAGTGGAGTCTGCCTGTGCTTCAAATTCCCCGGCCCCTTCTTCCTGCACATTTCTGGGAGTCTTCTACCTTCCTCTTCCACCTTGAAGGACTGTTGTGATTATCATGGACTACTGGGGTGAGCCCAATGTAACCCCCCTATTTTAAGTTCCCGGACATCAATTCCATCTGCCAAGTCCCCTCTGCCATGTGAGAGAGCATATTCTCAGGTCCCAGACATTAAGGCATGGACGTCTTTGACGGGGAGGGAGCGTTATCTGCCAGCCACATCATAAATGCATAAAAGACATAAATGTATCTTTTGCAAGAAAACAGTTCTGCCCACACCACACAGCAGAGATTTAGACTAAATCTCCACGAACAGAAAAGATCACAGCAAACACCTTGTGAGGATTCTGAACACACACACACACACACACACACACACACACACACACACACAACCCCATCGGTTGTTAGTGCTTGAAATGATGAAAATGTATGTTAGGGTTCGAGAAAACAAAAATGTTAGTGTCAAACTACATTAATAGCAGAAACCAAGAAAAATGTGATATTCTGAATCAACTTCAACTTTCTGGGATTATTCACTGTGGATCATACCTTAAAGTTTAATTTAAAAAATCCCATAAAATATCTTAAAACCCAACTTAAAGCTTCTTACACAAATCTGGAGAAATGGTGATAATTATTCCATTTCAGATCTTCAACCAGCACAAGTCAACTGTCTAGCTTAAACACAGCAGTAGAGAGGTCAACATGTAGGGGATTTAAAAGAAAATGTACTTAAACAGGAAAGCCTACTATTTACTTTGTGCACAGAAATCAAAGCTAAACTCAAAAACAGAAAAGAACAGCTCCCAAATAACTAAACTTACACTATTTGCATTGGCAAAACCATCAAAAAGCTTAGAAAACCATGAAAGTATTGATTAGCCAAAATTTATAGAAGTATAGTAATCAATCCTTGATGTTAAAACTCATGCTGTATAAAACATAAAATGAGAAAATCACCTAGGTATATTTATAAAAATTATTCAAGTCAGGAGTGATAATATTTAACAATCGGATTTATAATAAATTAAGTGTGTGAGCCAAAAATTTTAAACCATTCCATGGTCTGAATAATATGAACTACGTATGGCATAAAACTGTTCCCAAGAGATGCAAGTTAGGGTGCTAATCATTCATTAAATCATGCTAATGCATTTCCAAGTCATCTGTTAATTGTTAGAAATTACTGGTGTGATCCTTTATTTGATATAACTGTCACAACTAAGCCGTGTCTGAGCTAGGATTCAATGGAACAAACCAAACTCTTCCAATAACTTCCCCCATTTCATTGAAAGCTAACGAGTAAATGGAGTCTTGATACGGAGATTTTCCCGTAACGTAATATTGCTTACGGTAAATCTATTACCTTCTATTGAACTAGTATCAATTAAGTTCAATATTTTCCTAGCCCCAATATGGCAATTTTTATGTTCACTACTTCTATTATTGCCTAAACCATGAAAACCACTTATTAGTTGTCCTATTCAATTATCAAGCTTCATTTTACAAAATTTTGTTCACCTCAATCTATGTGCTTCGAAAACATCAGTTGCTCAACTCCAAAGATATTTAAGTTAATTATATTCTTCGGATTTGTTATCAAATAGGTGTACTTTCATGTGACCTGAATAATTTAATAGTTTTTCTCTTAAAATATTTTGATTTTAAATTTGTTTCCCTAATATTCTCTATCACAGTCTTCTTTGTTTTTATATATTCTGTCACCTATTTGCCAAGTAAATTATTATTTTAATAATTGAAACTTTTTCTCTTCCAAAACCAAAGAAATAAGAATGGTGAATGGCATGTAATAAAGCCAAATCTCTAAAGTATTTAATCATCTAAATGCTATCTCACAGTTCCTATTAAAGTGAATATTCAAGTCTTTGATTTCCAAACCAACTTCTGTAATGCCGCAAGCTGCCCATCTCACTGAAACCATGTTTCTTGAGTGACAGTAAAGGTTAACGTATTTCAGACTTTGTTCCTTCCTTGCTCCATGACATCAAAAGCCATCACCTGGGGCACCTGGGTGGCTCACTTCCTTAAGCATCTGACTTTGGCTCAGGTCATGATCTCACGGATGACAAGTTGGAACCCTGCACTGGGCTCTGTGCTGACAGCTCAGAGCCTGGAGCCTGCTTCAGATTCTGTGTCTCCCTCTCTCTCTGCCCCTCCCCACTCATGCTGTCTCTCTCTCATTCTAAAATAAATATAAACATTAAAAATTTTTTACGAAAGCCATCACCTATCTTTAAAGTCTTGAACACCATATTTTAAGTAAATTTTTAAACCATTTGTATGTGAAATGGTTTGAGCTTTGTCAATAATAAGTGAAATTTTACTGCCCTGATTTACAAGTTTTACAAGAAGCTGTTCTCTCTTCTAATATAGATTTTGTAAGAATTAGGACCATAACTTTAAACTGCCAAGGTACATTCAGGTAAGAGCTATTTTTTGAAGTCTCAATAAACACTAAATCAGAATATTATTTTAAACTATGCAATATATTGTTAGTATCTCAAATACTTTTTCCTTTGCTTTAACAATACTCTGAGGTTTTCTGAAGTTATTTCCAATTTTTGGAAACTTATATTTATATCTTTCCAGCTTTGAGATATATTTGACATATGACATTAAGTTTAAGGCATACAATATGTTACTCTGATACATTTATATATTGCAAAATGATACCACCATATCCTTAGCTGATGCCCCCATCATGTCACATAATTACCATTTCTTCTTTGTGGTGAGAACAGTTAACATCTACTCTTGGCAGCTTTTAAGTATATAAAAGAATTTTATTAACTATAATCACCATGCTGTACATAAGACCTTCAAATCTTATTCAAATTATAACTGGAGGCCTGTAGGTGTTCATATACTTTGACAGGCATCTTCCCATACCCCTCAATCCCCTGGCCTCTGGTCCCATCATTCCAGTCTGTTTCTAGGAGTTCAGGTGTTTAGATTTGAGATATATATGATCAACAGTATTTAGCTTTCTCTCTAACTTATTTACTTAGCATAATGCCCTCAATCTATGTTGTCATAAACATAAGATGCCCTTTCTCATGGCTGAATGACATTACATTGTATATACATATACAGCTGGCCCTTCAACACGGGTTTGAACTGTGAGGTTTCACTTACACAGATTTTTTTTTTCATATGATAAAGTACTGTAAATGTAGTTTTTCTTCCTTAGGACTTTCTTAACCTTTTCTCCAGTTTACTTTTAAGAATACAGTATATAATACATATAATGTACAACCTAGGTGTTAATTGACTGTTTATGTTACCAGTAAGACTTCCAGTCAACAGTAGGCTATTAGTATTTAGAAGGAGTAAAAAGTTCTATGAGAACTTTCAACCGTGTGGTTGGTGGTGGGGTGGTTAGCACTCCTAACACCAATGTTGTTCAAGGGCCAACTGTGTACCTTATCCTTATAAACCACTCCAACTGCTGACAGACACTTAGGTTGATCCCATATTTGGGCTATTGTGAATAGTGCTGCAATGAACATGAGGGTGCAGGTGTCTCTTGGAGACGTTGTTTTCATTTCCTTTGAATATATAAGAAGTGGAATTGCCGGATCATATAGTAATTCCATTTTTAATTTGAGAAACCTCTATCTCTCAGTGGTTTCCAGGGTGGCTGCACCAATTCACATTTTCACCAACAGGGCAATTTACATTCCTAGTGCGTGAGGGTTCCCTTTTCTCCACATCTTCACCAACACTTACCTCTGGTCTTTAGGATATCCATTTTAACAAGCATAAGGTGGTATTTCATTGTGGTTTTGATTTGCATTTCCTTTATCATTAGTGTCCTTGAGCACCATTTCATGTGGCTGTTGGCCGTTTGGAGGACTCCTCTGAAAAAAGGTCTATTCAAATTTGTGTCCATCTTTCTAAATCAGACTGTTTTGTTACCGAGTTGCAGGAGTTCCTTAGGAGTTCCTTTGGATATTAACTTCTGATCAGATAGAGGAATTGTAAATATTTTCTCCTACTCCTACTCCGACCCCCTCTCCATTCTGTTGGCCACTTCCTTTGCTGTGCAGAAGCTTTTTAGCACAGTGGAGTGCCACTCATTTATTTTTGCCTTTGTTGCCTTTGCTTTTAGTGTCAAGAAATCATCGCCAAGACCTAAGTCAAGGAGCTTATTCCCTATATTTTATTCTAGGATTTATGGTTTTAAGTCTTACACTGAAGCCTTTAATCCACTTTGAGTTGATTTTTGTGTATGATATATGATAGGGGACCGGTTTCATTCTTTTGCATGTGGCTGTCTAGTTTTCCCAACACATTTTATTGAAAAGACCAGCTTTCCCCCTTTTAATTACTCTTGGCTCCTTTGTCACAAATAGACCGTATATGTGTAGGTTTATTTCTGGACTCTCTATTCTGTTCCACTGACCTACACATATGTTTTTACGGCAATACCACCCTGTTTTGATCACTGTAAGGTTTGTGATATAGTTTGAAACCAGGAAGCCTAAGGTCTCCTGCTTTGCTCTTCCTCCTCAGATTGCCTATTTGGGGTCTTGTGTGGTTCTATACAAATTTTCAGGTTGTTTATTCTACTTCTCTGAAAAATACTGTTGGAATTCTAACAGGTACTGCACTGAATCTGTCGATTGCTTTGGGTAGTATGGTCATTGATGTTAGCTTATGCTCATGGGTTAGAAGAGTTATTCTTTCCACTTGTGTCTTCAATTTCTTTCATCAACATTTTATAGTTTTCAGTGGACAGATCTTTCACCTCCGTTAAACCTATTCCTATTTTATTCTTCCTGATAAAATTGTAAATGAGATTGTTTTGATATCTGTGTTTGTTACTGATTTTTGTATATTGATTTTGTATCTCTCAACCTCACTGAATTCATCTTTGTTCTGACAGTTTTTTGTGTAGTCTTCAGGGCTTTCCATATATAATGTCATTTGCAAAGAGACCATTTTACTTCTTCCTTCCCAATTTGGGAGACGATTTCGTTTTCTTGCCTAACTGCTCTGCCTAGGACTTCTAGTACCATATTGAATAAAAGTATGCAGAGTGGGCAGCCTTGTTTTATTTCTGATCTTACAGGAAAAGCTTTCAGTTTTTCACAGCTGACTATGAGGTTAGCTGTGGGCTTGCCACATATGGCCTTTATTATATTGAGGGACATTTCTCTGTACCCAGTTTGCTGCATATTTTTAATCATAAATGGATGTTGATTTTTAATTTTTTTTTGTTAATCTTTGAGATCATTGTGCAACTTTAATCTTCTACTGTTAATGTAGTATATTTGCTGATTTGCAGAAGTTGAATCATTCATTCTTGCATCCCAGGGATAAATCCCACTTGATCATGGTGCATGGTCTTTTTACTTTACTGTTGAATTCATTGACATTTTGAGAATTTTTACACCTAGGTTCATCAGGGATACTGCTGTGTAATTTTCTTCTCTTGTGTCTTTGTCTGGTTTTGGTATCAGGGTAATGCCAGCCTTGTAAAAAGGAGTTTGAAAGTATTCCTCCTCAATTTTTTGGAAGAATTTGAGAAGAGCTGTTATTAAGTCTTCTTTAAATGTTTGGTAGAATTCAGCAATGAAGTCATCTGGTCCTGTACTTTCAATTAGCAATCAAACCCCTCAACAATCTCCTTAATACTAACTGGACTGTCCAGCCTTTGTTTCTTTACGATTCAGTCTCAGGCTGTGTTTCTAGAAATTTTTCCATTTCTTCTATGTCGATCAATTTGTTGGCATACATTTGTTCATGATAATCTCTTATTACCCTTTTTATTTCTGTGGTAGCAATTGAAATGTCTTTCTAATTTTGAGTCCTCATTCCTTGGGGAGTCTAAAGATCTATCTTTATCTTTTCAAAACATCAGTTATTAGTTTTTTTGATCTTTTGTCTTTTTTCTCTCTGTTTGTTTCTGCTTTGACATTTGTTATTTCTTCCCTTCTACTAACCTTGGGCTTAGCTTGTTGTTCCATTTCTAGTTCACTAAGGAATGGGTTTAGGTTGTTTGGATTTATATTTTGTTAAGATAATTAAGCTGCATTCCAGTCTATAAATACAAATTATTTTAGGTGTGTACTCCTGTATCATACCCAAAGATATTCTGGGCTACACTGTATTACTCATTTTTTTTACGATTGATTCAGAATGTTCATGCTGATGGGCTCTAAAATGATAAAACTTTTCCAAACCTTGTTGCCACTTTATAATAAAACGAAATTCTTGAACTTACAAACATCAAAACACCAGACACCACTAAAGTCAAGAATTATAGTCCATTAACAATGAAAGAAAACAAAGGTAAAAAAAAAAACAACAACCCACTCTTTAAAAGCTGCATTAAATAGTCTGAGAATAATGATAAACAGATGACTCCCTGTAGCACAGAAGTCTGCAGCTTCACAATGACTGCACATTAGAGATACGCCACCCACAGCACCGAGACCCAGGCTGGACAGACAGTATTTCAGGAGCAGAGCCCACGACAGCCTACGAAATTAGCTTGAACTGACGAGCTTACGCTGCAATTTATATTAGCATTCCTCATATTACTACTGTATTATTCACGGGTAAGGAAGGGCATCAGTATCACCCAGGAGGCCATCGCAGCGCAAACGGCCCAAGGGCAGTCCTGGTTGCAATGATCACATGAGATAGTTCTTTCTCTAACACTGTCACTTGGAGACCATTGATATTTTCCATTCTGAAGTATGCCAACTGGAACAAAATGATCCTCAGTTACTTTTAAGAAGTAAAAATGCCCAAAACAGGAGATTTCAACAAAGCACAGCCTAGCAGGGAAAACCATGATGAGGAGTTTTCCTATGTAATGTTGCTAAATTTAAACCACGTTGCTACCAAAATAGTCACCATCACCACCACCACCACCACCACCAGCACCACCAGCACCACCACCCTATTTACTGATTAAGAGCAAAAGGGCTGTCCCACAACCTTAAAAGGAAATGAACAAAAATGGACTTAAATTTTCAGTCCTATTATATCACACCCTTCAATGTTTCCTTTTTTTTTTTTTTTAAGTTTATTTATTTATTTATTTTGAGAGAGAGAGGGAGAGAGATAGAGGGAGGGAGGGAGGGAGACAGAAAATCCCAAGCAGGCTCCACATGGTCAGTGCAGAGGCTGACACTAGGCTAGAACTCACGAACCATGAGATCTGAGATCATGAGAACCTGAGCCAAAATCAAGAATTGGATACGTCACCAACTGAGCCACCCAGGCACCCCTCAATGTTTCCTTTAACAAAAAAGCCCAAATCTGTATTCTGGATATCTCTGCTCTCCTGGCTAACTCCTCCCAACCCCTCACCTCCAAGTTCACGTGCCATGCCCTCAGAGGCCCTTCCCTGTCTACCCAGTCCAAGCTCTCACGCCTTGCCCTCATCGTCCTTCCCATGGAAAGCTTCATTGTCGTTTCCTGGACTGCACACCTCACAACATGCAATTTGGCACGCATTAATACGAGCACTTACCGTTTGCCTCCTCACTAGACCACGTACTTTGCACAGACAAGGTTCGCACACTGTGGCATGTCCAATACCTAGTATGATGCCTTGTCATACGAAAGTGCTAGATAAATATTTTTTTAAGAAATGAACAGTGAATAAATTGCTAAATGCCAAAAACAAGACTTTAGATTTTCTTTGAACATATTGTATACCACGCCAAGTATCTTGGAGTATTACTATTTCCAGAGCAAATATGCACACAAATAGAGATCACACAACAGTAGCACATATTTACTGTCCTCATCTGACTTTGCTTGGACAGTGGCATGTGTGGAAGACTAAGGGCCCCATTTTCCAGCAGCCACTACCATCAACAAAGGAGTACATCCTGATGCGCCCCCAGGCTGCAGGGCAGAAGGAAGAAACAGCACGGAATATGAGCATCTGGCTTCTTGACTAACCACGGTAACCAAAGCTACCCTTTGAGATCTCCTGTTTACAACTCCAATCAAAGATGACCCTTTTGTTACCAGTATTGCATAATCCGAAATTTCAGGGCAGACAGACCACTGTTGATTCAGGTCAAACAGCTTTCATCAAGTATACCACAGACCCGGGCATTCTGACAGGGGATGGGGTGAGCAAGAAAGAAGAAACAACAATCCAGCAGGGTCTGGGAAGGGCCCAGAGGCCAGGCCTCACCAGGAGGGGTGCTGACAGGTACTGGAGAAAGGAAATCCAGGGTGAGGTCAACACATAACTGGAAAAGCTAAGTGGGCCAACAGCCACGACAAGAGTAAGGACAGTCTAAAGGGCCAGCTGACCAGGAGTGAGAGTTTGAGAGGGAACAGAGGGAACAGAGGAATTTGTGAGCAAGGTGCTAGGCTCAGGTGGGATGGAATGCTGTGTGTGAGGCCCTCATTGTACGGATATAAGGATGAGTAATGTGCATAAGGGAAAGGCTACCCTAATCTTTAATTATGTCTCCATTTTTGTTTTTCTTTTTTAAGCCACAATCATTTGTTGCTTATAACCAAAGTATCCTGCCTGATTCAGCATGGCTCCTGCCTGTAGACAACTCATTCGTTTTATAGATGAGGAAACAGAGGCCCTGAGATATAGGATTTTCCCAGGCTACAAGATGGAAGAATTCCTCCTCTACTACTAGTAATACGAAGACCATAAACACAGATTGATTTTCGAATTTAAATAACTTTAGGTAAAATTCAGTTATAAAAAGTAAAAACCTTTATGAAAAGTTAAAACTGGAGCACACAGAGGTAGGTAATGAGTTAGGGAAAAGTCAGTGATCTTCTGATAGTGGAATATCTATTTCATATTCCAGCTATATTTCATATTCTATCATAACATGAAGCCTGAGCAATCAAAGATTTCTTAACATTTTTTTAAATATCCAAAGCCATGGTATCAATATAAAATTGAAGATTGAGGAAAATAAAGTTACCGAGCTAGACGTAGGAAAGACGAATGTCAACACACAGACAAATAAATGGAAGGACCAGGCCCATAATATCAGAACTTTTTTGGCTTAAAAACTTTTGTTTTTATCAGTCTCTTAGGGTTTGCCTCTCTGCCTGTTTTTATCTTATTTTTCTCTCAAACACAGAGAACAAACTGAAGTTTCCTGGAGGGGAAGTTAGTGGGGAGATGGTCTAAACGGGCGATGGGCATTAAGGAGGGCGCCTGTGATGAGCACTAGGTGCTGGAGGTAAATGATGAATCACTGAATCTACTCCTGACACCAATACTACTACTCTGTACATTAACTCACTTGAATTTCAACAAATGAGTTAGGAAAAAAACTTTTGTCTTAGTATCCTCCAAATATTTTTGGACTATAAAATACTTCTACTTCCTTAGCCCTCCAAGATTCTATTATTTCACTTCCTCCTTTTCTCAGCATCTTTGTAAATCTGACTTCTTTTGTTTTCCTTATCAAGTGTCCTTCCCTTTGTAAAACCTACTTTACTTCCCCTTCTCTGGCCAAAAGTTTGGCTGCCACATAGTTATCTTTCCTGTTTTCCTTGTTGTTTCCTATTTTCTGATCTAGCCATTCCCTCATTAATACAAGATAATCCTAACTGGTACATTCTAGCAAGTTTTTCCATGCCACTGCTTCAGAAACAGCAACAGGAGGTTTTTAAATAAAAACATTAAGAAAGGGTCATCTGTTTCTAAGACTGACTATCAATACCACACGTGCTTCCATGAAGCTATTCAATTTTCTCTGAACTACGGGTTTTCAGTAAAAATGGCAATCAAGTCTTATTTTTTCCAGATGGTCCAAACCCATTATGATAAACATGTATAGCCAATGCGCCATATGGAAATTTCAGGTAAATCTAATTTTTCTAGTAAAAGAAATTACATTACACCTTAAATAATTTAATTAAAAGAAAAAAACTGTCCTATCTCAATAGGTAGACTATATCAACCAGAATGGA
Organism: Hyaena hyaena; assembly: GCF_003009895.1. NCBI lineage: Eukaryota > Metazoa > Chordata > Mammalia > Carnivora > Hyaenidae > Hyaena > Hyaena hyaena. The sequence goes on along the minus strand of NW_024081142.1, from coordinate 308,135 downwards.
AACTCAGGTGTCTCCCCATTTATACCTCAGAAAATAAAATAGTCATTAGAAATTTACATTTTATAGACTTCAAAGCTATGAGAGGAGATATAGTAAACTTCCTATGGCACTTAGCTCTGTTTACTTCCAATCTTTCTAATAATGACCCAAATTCCATGTACATGTACACTGTGTACAGCTATTGCTCAATAAATAGAAGGAAAATGACAAATCTTAGTGAGGTTTCCACCAAGACTTAACACAAAAACTAAGATAAGGAACATCATTTATCTTTCAATACAACTGTTCCAAAGTGACGTATGTTGGTTCCACTACATGCCTAGCAGTGGTCCGTCAGAGGGTAGCAGGATGGGAGGGTCTGCCCACCCAACCACTCAGGGGACACGAGCGATGTTTGGAGACCTGTTTGGCTGTCCTAATAGGATGGGAGTGGGGAGGATGTGCTACTGGCATCCGGTGGGTCAAAGCCAGGGATGCGGCCACATATACAATACACGGAGCAGCCCTTAACTGCCAAGAATTATTTGGCCCAAATGATTGAGAAACTGTCCCACAGGGAAAACAGACGGAAAGAAAAGAGCAGCAAAGACCAGGAGTACCCCAAGTCACCGTCCGCCAAGGCCTTCCCCCTCTGTAGGGGCCACCTACCTTGGAAGCCTGTGGTGTGGATATCACGTGGACTGTGCTGGGTTTGACTCCATTAGCCTTCGGCCGCTTATAGAGAGCAAATCTGCTTTTCCTCCGGCCTCGGTCTCCATTAGGTAAAGCACCATTGTACCTATAAACAAAGATGAAAGAGCTCATTTACTTGTAGATTTTTTCAAGTTTTAAGAATAAAGGATAGAATAAAGGAAGCGACAGGGATGGTCATAAAAAAAACTGCCCACTAAATGCCCCACAGAAGAACGGGCTATAAAATAGACTTCAGCTGTAATGAAATTCAAATCACTTCCAGAAACTTAATTTAAGGGCGATGTACAAAGTAATTATAGGTTTCCTATTCTATAAAGTCAGACTCTTCAAATCTTTTTGGAAGGAGACAGTATAAATAAGCAAATGAGAATTCTGCAGAGGCTGTATTAGTGCTGGCTCAATTTAGCAAGTGTGGTTCTAATGGACCCCAGAGAAACACTCAAGAAATATTTTTAAATGAACTAGTTAGAAAATAGCATACTAATTAAACCTCATCTCTCACTCCCAAATCATGTTAATGTCTTTAGGATCTTTATTTGTAAGAAGACCAAATTTAGGTACTTGCAGTCTTAAAAGTTCTGAATTCTCTACATTCATTCCCATTGCTATTTGAACCCTATAGTGTCAGGTGAGCAAAAATACTTGTGAAAATTAAACATAAAATGGGATTTCACAAGAGCATGGCCCATAAAGAGGCCCAGAAATAAAAAAAGAGGAGTTTTAGTCCAAACTGTCAAATAACTTAAAAAGTCATCTGGAAAACAATGTCCTTAATGTAGAGCTCTTCCCACATTAACACCTGAAGTGAATACCAGCAATTAAAAGATATGCTGGGGCGGGGGCACCTAGGTGGTTCAGTCGGTTAAGCTTCTGACTCTTGGTTTCTGTTCAGGTCAAAATCTCGTGGTTTGTGGGACAGAGCCCCGCGTAGGGCTCCATGCTCACAGCACAGAGCTTGCTTGGGATTCTCGCTCCTGCCTCCCTGACTCACACCGTCTCTCTCTCAAAATAAACAAACTTTAAAAAAAAAAAAAAGAAAGAAAGAAAGAAAAGAAATGCAGGATTGGAGTTAGTGTTTCCGTTTTCAATTGTAGTTCTAACTCGATTAATGGGTCCCTGTAGGTTCTGACCAAGGTCTCATGTTGCCACACTGACATGACTATTCTCCGTCTCCTTCTTTGGAGAAGTTCCTTTAAAGAAGAGAATAGAAAGAAGGATAGGGAATCTTTATTTTATTTTTATTTTTTAAAATATTCTTATTTATTTCTAGGAGAGAGAGAGAGAGACAGCATGAGCAGGGGAGGGTCAGAGAGAGAGGGAGACACAGACTCTGAAACAGGCTCCAGGCTCTGAGCTGGCAGTCAGCACAGAGCCCGATGCGGGACTCGAACCCACGAACCGCGAGATCATGACCTAAGCGAAAGTCGGATGCTTAAACGACTAAGCCACCCAGGCGCCCCCCCCCTTTTTTTTTTTTTAAATAGGATAGGGAATCTTTAAAATTTTACATAAATGGGACAGCTCCTTCAGAACACCAAAGTTGGGGACAGCACATCTGGCGACTTGTTCCTCTCCTGAAAGTCCTATGGTTGCCTCTGCTGAGCCCCTCACAGAAGTACGCCAAGGCAAAGGGACACCAGGCTCACTGACACTAAAAGTTGGAACAAAAGGGCTTTTTGTTTTACAATTTGGTAGCTACAGTTTGACGATGGACTTAAATTATCACTCAAAGTTATTCCTGCTGTGTTTTTAATCTGCTCCAATTTCCATCACAAAGGAACATCCACTACATAAAAGTGTCTCCAGAATAGAGATGATTTATTTCAAGTCTCCTTCTTCTGAGGCAAGATCAAAACAAACATTGTTTTCTTACCCGTATCTGTGATGGCTACTATAATGAATGTACCCATGAGAAAACCACGATTATAAACCCACTTTGATTTAACATATTTCCAGATCACTTACATCAAGATGAAGATTTTGCAGTAAGAGAAATATGTGTAAATCAATTAAAGCTAGGACTCTCAACAATTTAGAGGGACATGTTCACCACTGAAGCCTTGAGGCAAATGGTACAAGGTCTGGAAGGGTTTCCTGTGCCCCTCGTGTCTCCCCTGCTCTCTGCCGCATCTTCTAAGTGTATAGTAACCTCGCAAGAGCGGGTCAGATGCTTTTCCGGGGTCCGCTCACAACTACACTCCCTCCTCAGGAATCCATCCCTTAACTCCCTCAGATGAGCCCCAGCACCACGCGTGAGGGAAACGGCCGGGCAGCACCCTCCCCGCCACACTGTGGCTGAATGGCTGGAGGCGGACATCTGGCCGGCACTGGCCAATGGCGTGCTCATCCCAGGAAGCACAACAGTGGGACCGAGACACACCCTGCCAGTGTCTGTGGATGGCCAGAGCTGCAAAACAGAAGTGCACCGACTGTGGGGATGTCACAACGTGTTACATGACGAAGCAGCAGAGAAGCGAGGGACGAAGCAGATGAACAGAGACAAGCAGCAACAAGAGACAGAGAGAGGGTCCTTAGGGCTTCTAGTGACCCAGATGTACACTGACCCTTGTTCATGAAATCCTCTCTAGTTTCAGCTAACTCAAGTTGGTTCCTACTACCTACGGCCCCAGAGTCCTATCTACCATAAAGGGGAGGATAAACCCACAAAACCCAGAAGTGTCACCTTCCCACAGAAACATGTATCTTGCCGGAGCAGAGATGCCTGCAGGGTAAGTGAATTGTATGCCAGCCTATACACAGATTTCCTATGTACTCAACCCGTCTAGACAATGCTCAGTAAAAAATTCTATTGAAATAATTAAGGTATCAGTGGAAAAGCCAGTGTCCCAATGAGACAAGTTTCTAATTAGGTTAAGTGGCATGGCATTATGAATGTTGAATGAATGGCCAAGTACTAGAGTTACAGCGAGGAGTATCAGCTTCCCTGTCTTCAGATCCCTCCACTTAAATGCAAAGAAAGGCATAAAAACAAGTGTGATAAGACACATCAGCAACAGGACGCACTAGGGCCCAAAGCACATGGGAAGAGGCATGAGGGAAAGCTGCACGGAGAATACAATGCTTGAATGGTCTCTTTTTGTCTGTCAAGTTTATTTATTCATTTTGAGAGACAAAGAGAGCCTGAGTGGGAAGAGGGGCGGGGGAAGAGAGAGAGGGAGAGAGAGAATCCCAAGCAGGCTTCACAGTGTCGGCACAGAGCCTAATGTGGGGCTTGTACCCACAAGCCGTGAGATCCTGACCTGAGCTGAAACCAAGGGTCGGACACTTAATTGACTGAGCCATGCAGGCGCCCCAATGCTTGAATGGCCTGAAATGTGAACAAGGCTAAATGGGGAAGGTGGGGCAATACTATATTCAAAGGCAAGGAGTACAGGCAGTTCAGTACTCTGACAGCAGAGTTCAAGGGAAGAGAGGTCTTGGGCCAGGGTCCAGGTTACCACAACAGCCTGGTACTCCATAAGTGGTATGGCTTTTTACCTGAAGGGAGTGGGGAGCTGGTAAGGTTAAGTAAAGGGCTAACACGATTGGGTAGAAAGCAATCACTAGGGCAGCACAGCGCAGGAGGGACAGCCAGACTGGAGTCAAGATGACCAGACGGCAGAAGCAGCCTATCCATATGGGAGGTGGAGTGGGTCACATACTGGCCCCCAAGTAGATGGGACCATGTCCCAGAATGTTTGGAAAAAGGGTCTTTGCAGATGTAGTTAAAGCTCTGGAGGTGAAATCATCCCAGGTCACTGGAGGGCCCTAAACCCATGAGCAAGCGTTTTCATAAAGAGACACACGGGAGGTTTTGGGGGGGTGGGGGGAGAACCAGGGGAACACAAAGGCAGAGACTGGGGTTAGACCCTCTCCAACCAACGAATGCCTGGAGTCACCAGGAAGTGGGAAGAGGCAAGGAAAGACCCTGCCCCCCCATCCCCACCCACCGGACTCCCAGAGGCAGCACAGCCTTGCCCGCACCATGGCTCCAGACTTGAGGCCTCCAGCCAGAACCGGGAGAATAAATTCTGTCCCCTTCAGCCACCAAGTTGGTGAGACTTTGTCCTGATAGCTTCAGGAAACTTTAACGGTCTGAACCCAAGCAGCAAGGAAAGGAGTTGAAGGATTAGACAAAACCTGCAGAGAGTTGTTTGCAGTGTTAGATGAGCATCAGAATCACCAGGGAAGCTTGACAGAACTATGTATACCTAGGTCCCAAGGGATCAGGTACAGGGCTCCAGGTGTGCCCACTGTCAAAGGTGCACAGGGGACGTGTACTTGCAGCCACTGCCAAGCTCCTTGGTTCTGAAGACAAGTATTGATGGTATTTGGAGACCCGTTTGGCTGCACAGAGTGAGGGACAGAGAAAGGTAATGGCATACAGGCCTCTGGCCTAGGCCGGGGTGGGGTGGGAGGGGGGTGGCATTATTAGGAAGACAAATGGGAATTACAGGGATATCCAGGGAACGACATGCAGGAGGCAAGAGGAGTTACAGACGTGGCTGCTTTCACAGTACAAGTGTGGCAGTTAGAGTCATGAGTGTAAATGGGATTTTGCAAGAAAAAAATGCAGAAGAAAGAAATGAAGGACAGGAAGGCAAGGACAGAGCCTAGAAAATGCGTCCCTTTAGAGAAATAACCCCTCCTACTATAGTCACAGGCAGAAGGAACAGGAGAAAGTTATGGAACTAAAGACAAGAGAATTAACAGTGGTTAATGAGTTAAAAGGCCACTTCATAGAACAGAAATGCACTACCATGATCTAGAAGAGACCAGGTCATTGGTGACCTCCTCCATCTTCAGAGCGAACAAGTATACACGCCAGCCCTAGACCCTGGGTCTCCCTCGGAGCCTCCCCTCCCATACCTTCTCCTCACAGCCAGGAATCTCAGGAGAGAGCTCCTCACCCACTGTCTTGTCTCCAGTCCTCACGGGCTGTTCAATCCACTACCATTTGATCTTTGCCCCAAATCTGAAAGTGCATTTGGGGAGCACCTGGGTGGCTCAGTCAGTTAGTGCCCGACTCTCGGTTTCAACTCAGGTCATCATCTCACAGTTCATGGGTTTGAGCCCTGCATCAGGCTCTGTGCTTACAGTGTGGAGCCTGCCTGAGATTCTCTGTCTTCCTCTCTCTCTGCTCCTTCCCCCATGCTCTTGCACGCATGCTCACTCACTCTCTCTTCAAATAAACAAACATTAAAAAAAGAAGTACATTTGGTCATGTGTCATGCCACCACCCTGTCCAACCCCCACCCCCACTCTGAAAGTCCCCCACTAGCTCTTGTATCAGAGTGGCAAATCAGAGATGAACACAGATGCCCATGACTTCTCCCAGTGAGAGGTGAGTCTAGCCCCCTCTCCCTACACCCATGCTGGTATGGGACTCGCTTGCCAACAGGATACGGAGGAAGTGATGTTCTGGGATTTCCCAGGCCAGGTCTGAAAACGCCTCGCGGCTTCTGCCTGGTCTTTCGTGAGCCTTGAGCTGCCACGGAAGAGCCCTGGGACTACCATGCCGGGGAGGCCACACGCAGGTGCTCCAGTCAGCAGTCTCGGCAGAGCCCAGCCTTCCAGCCCCCAGATAAGGAACCCGTCATGGGTATGAAGTAGTCTTGGACCTTCCAGGCCAGCCCATCCCTCAGCTGACGATCACCGAGTGGTACCACATGGGGCAGAGGAACTGCCCAGCTGAGCACTGCCAAATTCCTGACCCTCCAGATGTTGCGATAAATAAGCTGGTTGCTGCGTCAAGCCAGTAACTGGGGGGTAGTTGGTTACACTAGAACAAGCTCCAATACTCCCTTCTCCCTCATCACAGCCCTCCTTTGTCCCCTGACCTGTCGGACGTGGTCCCCTCCTCTTGAACACCATCACAGAATCTTCCCCTCCCACTTCCTGCCTCCCCATCCAGCCCAGCTAACCCCGGGGAACGCCAAGTCCATCCTCACCACCTGGCACAGTGCACGGGGCTCACAGGCACTGAAACCCGCCCAGGGTGACTATGTGACAAGATAGGACCATCTTCCATTTAATGGAGTAGAGCTCAATGACGTGATTCTGCCTATAAAGGCAAAAGGCTCCTTTCCAAGAGAGAAGGGCAGAACATTCCCTGGCCTGAAAGCCCGTCAGCCAGTCAATTTGTAGAAATAGTATTTCCAAGTACTGCTGACACACCTGTTTTAGCTGAATAGGATTTAAAAAAAATTTTTTTTAAATGTTTATTTTTGAGAGAGAGAGGGAGGGAGGGAGGGAGAGGGAGAGGCAGAGAGAGATGGAGACAGAATTCAAAGCAGGCTCCAGGCTCTGAGTTGTCAGCACACAGCCTGATTCAGGGCTTGAACTCACAAACCGTGAGATGACCTGAGCTGAAGTCAGACACTTAACTGACTGAGCTGCCCAGGCACCCATGAACAGGGGTATTTTGATTCAAATCCACAAGCTGCTTTTCAAGTTTCCCATTAAAAAAAAATTCTGGTGACTTTAAAAGCATCCGCTTATTTAGTAAGTGATGAAAATTTAACTCTTCACATATGCAGAGCAAATAGTTGGTCTTAACAGTAAAAGTATGTGGATGCTGTGAAGGACAATGAAAACCCTGTTTAAGAAGCCTCATATACCGAGGGTTTTCCCTGCATGAAGATTCAGAGTTCCTATGTTTTCAGCAGTAAGTGCACAGCACATGCTACGTTCCCAGAAACACAGTGAGGGAGCTGTTATTACTCCCAGTGGACAGGATGGTTGGAACACACACAAATTTGCACAGCAAGGGAAGGGCAGGCAGAACCAGAATCCACACCTGCTTCTGTCTGACTCCAAGCACCATTCCTTCCAGTAGATACTGACAATTTTTAAATATGAGTCATTTCTTGGCATACAACACAACGATAGAGTCTTAAGATGCCTGCCACCTAAAAATGCATTTGTCAAAAAGAAGTTTCTACAGGAAACGGCGAGAGACGTGTACTAGGAGCTACTGGTTACATTTGGGAGGCATCGCATTTGATCTCAACCAGCCTGAGCACAGAGCAGCATCCACATGGAAGTGGGGAAGAGGATGTGGGGTACACAAGTGGAGGCATCATCAGCATCACAGAACCACATTCCAGGAGCAGCTCAGCTTCCCACTGCAGCCTGAACATTCTGCCCTCCCTCAAAAGCAACATTTCTGTCACTTGCACAGACAGATCACAGGCGACTACTATAACCAAAGTGGACTTTACATTGCGGATGAACAGGTCAGCGACCCTACAGCTGAGAGACATGACGGCAGGGCACAGAGTCTGATAAACACTTGCAACGTGGCACCTGCCTGGACACAGCACACACTAACTCACCGTGAGCGAGAATGCACTAGTGGAACTGTAAGAAAATGCACATAAACCAATTAAGTGGCTGACACCAGCCTGACATGATCATGGCCTCGCTCAGGATTTCATCCGTCATAACACATCTGGATTTGCCGAGCCCGAATGAACTTTATACATAAAGCCCTGGGACCCAACGGTGTTGATTTCTCTGTGCCTAACAAATAGATGTTCATTTCTAACCAGAGAACTAATTATGGCAGCACCAGAAAAGTCTATCCCCTCTGGTGATAACCTGCCCCTTTAAAACATCAGTTCATTCAGAAAAATCTTCTTGGGCTTGCCCTTAAAATGAGAATTCTCAACGTCCTATTTCTGGTTGGAAAGGGTCTTTGCTTCAAGTAGCTACTTAAGGTCCAATCAATAAGAAAAGAAGATGCTCACTCAAGAATGCATCCCGTGACGCGCGTGGAGTCAGCCCTCAGGGCCGGGGCAAAGGGGCTAAGGGTACAAACTAGACATCTTGCCTCTTAACAGAGTCAGGTGAGGCAGACAAGGTAATAGAATCAGAAAATAATAATGAATGCTAATGAAATTGAGTTAGAAAACAATGCAAAAAAAAATGAATCCAAACATTAACTTTTGAACCTGGACATGGCAACAGGCCTTGCCACGCCCTGCACACGGGATCCCTCATGACCCCTAACGGGTGTCTGCCACAGTTGACCTGTGTGATGGCACAGGTTAACCTTCATCTTACACCGTTTTGGATGCTTTTGAGAAGTGTCCTTTTTATCTGCATCAGCCCCCTACCTCCACATGGTACCTTAAAACCGAGGAGGGGCTCAATAAAACAGTCCCCATGTTCACCTGGCGATACTGACAGGAGTGCAGGGACAAGAGATGGGAGTTCCAGCTGCAGCCCTTTTCCTATCCTGTGCGGTGAACTCACTGAAGATGGGCCTGTTTCTTCAGCTACAAAGAGAGCAACACAAAATTACAAATTTCAAAAAGATTCCTAAGCCTCTTCCAAGCATTTCAAGTGCGCATGGGTCCAGAAAGCATCACAGCCTACCAAAATCCTGTCCTCTCGCCTAAGGAAGGTGAATGTTCCAGCCGTTACTGACATGATGGTCTTTAACAGCCGTCACGGTTCCAAAAGCCTCCCTGATCTTCACGGCAGCTGTATTTTCAGAGTTTGCCTTTTCTTATCTTGAGGTGTTTCAGCTTCCCCATGCCAAAGTATTTCCCAAAGTGAAATAGTAAAAGGTATTAAAAGTTTCTTGTTTTTTTTTTTTTTTAATAACAGGAAATCAGTACTACCTCCACCCCAGGAGGTTTTAGGCTGTTCTTCCTGGGTAGGTAGGAAGGCAGAACATTCTATGGTTTGGATGCCGCCAGTGTGCTGGGAGAGGGGCTCAGGAGAAGCATGGGCCCAGCCTGCCTGTGCCATCACTCTTTCCTGCATCTATTCGATTCCTATCGCCTCTGGAGGGTCAGCACTCCTTACCTGCTTCCTCCTCCAACCTGGTCATTCAAAAGAAACTATCCTGCAAAGCAAATCCAGTCTACCTAAAAAATAACGGTTTTTTTGTAAACCATTCCCTTATCTCATGCTTAGCCATTTCCTCCTTGGGGGTCTTTCTCCTCCCTTTTTCATCAAATTGGTACCTTTACTGATCACACAAGTTGTAGGTTGTTTTTTTTTTTTTTTTTTTTTTTACTGTATTGAATTTTTTATTGTTAAGCATTGCTGGAGGGCCAACAGCAGAGCATTTTTCACTGAATACTTAAAGATATGCAGAGCATCAGGACGAGGGAAAACTGTGTTACTCTTTAAACATTTAAGACTACTTCTTTTATTCCGCCATTGGCTCCAACAGTCCAAAACACCTCAATTAAATATGTATTAATCTTACTGTTTTACAGCAGAGAATCAATGGCTTATCTTAAAGGTGAAAACTAAAGTATTAATCTTCAGTAATTTGGTTCCTAACAGAGAAAAGATCACAAGGAGGAAAAAAAAAAAAAAGTGTGGTCAAAAATGGATTTGATAGCGTACAAGATTTGTACCATTCAAGAACCAGGTAACGATTTATCTAATTCTTGAATGAGTACCATCTTACACTCCACACCTCTTTACATATTTCACCATTTTGAAAAACCTTAAATCCCAAATGTTCCTTCTTTATCACTTTACCAGTTACTTATTTTAGCCTCTCATCACGTAAATTAAGGTGATCAGGAGTATAAATTGTATGTGGGAGACTGAAATATTGGTCCCTGTTCTTCACTCCTCCCTGAAGACATGCACTTAGCCATGACTTTATAGCTCCAGTTAATTTCCTTGCCCTGGACTTTAGGTTGGACCACGTGACTTGCTTTGGCCAATGGGATGTTAACAAATGTGATGCAAGCAGAGACTTGAGATGTGCTTGGAACTTGGGATTATCTTCTGGCATCTCTGTCCCAGCCAGCTTGCCAAGGAGAAGGAGACACACCTGGAAGAGAGAGTCCAAACCACATATATGCAGCATGAAGCAAAGCCATTCTACCATCGCCTTTACCAACCCATGGATTCATGAGGATAAATGATTATGGTTTTAAAAGTCGCAGATCTGGGGAATGATTTGTTACGCAGCATTATAAGGCAAAAAAATGAAATGATGTTTGGAATTTCAAAAGCAAATTAACTTAAGTAGCTTCCTCAGTATGGAAAGACTTTGAGCTAAAGACACATAAAACATCAAATGTATACCTAACATTTTATATATAAAGACTCTCTCATTCTGAAGATTAGAACTCCAATGTGTCCCTTTTTAAATTAAGAAAAATGGATTTAAAAAAAGTATACTTTTTAATGAGGGGAATGAACTATCAAACTGTAGATCTTCTTTTCAATAAATTATGTCAATCAAAAGCTGTGGTCCCTCAAGTCAGCTACATGTGTAAATAAGATCTTAGTCTCTAAAACTCAAATTTAGACATGAAAGAATCAGGATAAAATTACTATCTGGCAAAGTACTGATTGTTTTAAATCTGTTTATATACAACTTCCACCACAGTAAGGGCTCTCTAAAACTTGAACATCTCAAATGCTGCCTAAAAAGAGAGCATCTTAAACTAGCATTGGGCCCATCATCTAACATGTACTAAAGCCATGGGCATTTCAACCAAAGAACCTGATGTACAAAGAGTTTATAACTGGTCCAAAGAATTAAGGCCAGAAACTGAAACTAGCATTGGAATCTTTTCTGTATGATAAATACAGATAAACAAGTTATAATTATTCTTAACTGAAATATTTCCCATCTCTTTTCCTTTTTTAAAATTTTGTGAAGAATGACACGAATATATCCTTTACAAATGTATCCTAATGCTTACTTTAAACCTTTAGCAAATGCACCTGGTATTTATAAATTCCTAGAAATATAGACATGTCCGAGCAAGCAAGCCCAACTTTGAAACCTTGCTGGGCAACGCCTTGATGAATTAAGAGATACATAATTGATATTGTGTGTAACAACTAAGTTCAAGAGGATTATACAATATATTCACTTGAATCAATTACCCTTGGCAGAATGAGGAGAGGGAACTGTTTACACCAAATATAAATAAATGGGCTACAAAGCATAAACCCATTGGTGGTTCTACATCATGCATATTGAGGCTACATGGATGCAAACACTTTCACAGAGCTTTTTTTTCCAAGATTCTTTTATTTCTAGAACACTTACATATAATAGTTGAAATGCAAGATTGGAAAATAGTAGTATATAAAATCAAGTTTATTTCAAGAAATGAAAGCATTCTCTAAAAATCACACTTTAGAAAAGCAGTAGTAGGCAAATCAGGTCAATTACACAAAAGGACTTCTGAGCAACCAACCTTCAGTGCTATAGAAGCAGATGATCTAGAAGTTAATTTTTGGTTTGGCATATTGGCCCGTCAACTGCAAAAGAAAAAACTCCTTCACATTCCCCATGAAAATACATTAACTTGTCAATTACACAAATACGTTATAATTTAAGTGGATACTATGAGTCACTCAACACTCATGTACACAATCTGAATACAGGGAGCATCTTATCAAGAACTCAGAAATCAGAACGTAAAAGGTTTCCTTCCCATATCTCCCAACTTACAAATTCTTAAAATCTAATATTTCTTAGGAAATTTCTAGCCATATTAGAGAGGCAAAGTTTGAGAGCTACAAGCGACCTCAGCTATATCCTGACTGACTGTAAAGATCTGCATTATCCACTGCAGCCATTAGGCACATGTAGCTAATTATATTTTAACAGAACCTAAAAATGCAGTTCTTCACACTAGCCACATTTCAAGTGCTCAACGGCTGGATGTGGCCAGTGGCTACCCTACTGGACAGAAGGGCTGTTGGACCTTTCCATCATCATAGAAAGTTCGATTGGACACTGCGGAAATAGATGTTCGAGTCAAATCGAGAACTTTTGAGGCACCTAGCCATGTTGGTAGTAGGTTCCTGAATCTTTGTTCAAATTTTGCCCTCAGGATTTCTAGAATTTAAGTTTTGGACACTGTCTCTAGAAGAGCTCTGCAGAACAGTGCCAGGGTCTAGAAGACATTCTCAAACTCTATCTTTCTGCTTGAAAAAGAGGTTTTTCTATTTGGTAATTAAGAAAATGTTCTACTGCCTTTGAGAGAAAGGAAAGTTTCTGGCATCAAAAAGTGTATTTTGCTTGAGGCCTAAGCATTTTCTCTAGGGACGCATTTTGGAATGTGCAATGGAAGTTCTTGGGAAGTGTGATTCACTTACAAAAATACACTTCATAAACAACTTCCAAATTCAGACATCATATAGATACTAAAAAGGAATTTGATAAGCTTTATTACAGATTAATGTTTTTAAGAGTCATGAAGATTTCCTTCCCACAATTATTTAAAGGTAAAACAGTAAAAGCATTTGTGTTAAAAATCAGGAACAAAATAAGGATGCTTATTACCATCTTTACTAAACACTGTTCTAAAAGTCCTTGCCTAACTAAAAACATTGAATTAGAAATAAGTATTAACTGTAGAAAAAGATACAGAATTAAGCGGTATTGCTATAATAATGAAAACAATGGATTACCTGAGAACAAAAACCACAAACCAATGGAACCAAAAAATATTCCAAAAGTAAAACTAGTTGACTATATAAGAAAGTAATAGAAGATGAAGAAAGGGCTACAAGTCAATGGGAAAAATTGGATTATTCAGTTAATTATGTATTGAAACTGACAATTTTAAAAGGAAAAAAAAGGTATTTAGAGCTACATCTTATCTTCCACCACAAAATTCTGAAATACTCAAAAGATAAATGTGAACAATAGTCACTAAAGAAAAGCAAGGTTGATCACTGGTTCAAGCATATGAAAAACAATGTTCTACATACACTGGAAAAAAATTACAAAGAAAATGACAAGTATATTTAAATATGTAAAAATCTGAAATTCTACACAGCAACAATTATAAGAATACACATCCAAAGCCAAAAAAAATACTAGCAATAATATAAGAACTTAATACCTTTAATAGGTAAATGTTTTTAGAAGGAAAAAGCAGACATTCCCATAGATACATAATAGAAAAACAGGCAAAGAACCTGAATAGAAAATGCAGAAAAACAAACAATGGCTAATGAACACTTTTGAAATGTTCAATCTCATCAGTAATCAAAGAAATCCAAACTAAAATTATTATCTGCCAGGGGTGGTGGCTCAGTCAGTTAAGCATTCGACTTCAGCTCTGGTCATGATCTCACAGTTTGTGAGTTTGAGACCCACACTGAGTTCGGTGCTGACAGCTCAGAGCCTGGAGCCTGCTTCAGATTCTGTGTCTCCTTCTCCCTCCCTCTCTCTCTCTCTCTCTCTCTCTCTGCCCCTCCCCTGCTCACCTCTATCTCTCAAAAATAAATAAATGTTAAAAAAAGTTTTTAAAATAAAATTATTATTTCCCAATAAAATTACTAAACTATTGAAGTGACCCAGTACTCTAATACACCTGTGGTGAGAAAGTTAATTGATATAATTTCTCTGTAAAACAATTTAGCAATGTGTATCAACACCCTTATAAAAGTACTCATGTTCTTTGACCCAGTAATTCTATCTTGAGAGAACTATTCTCTAAACATAGTTTTGAAATGTGAGTTTTATGCACAAAGATGTTAATTGTGTCATTATTTATAATGGCAAATACCACAAATAACCCAAATATTGAATAATATTGGATTACATAGGCCCTATAATTCTACATGATGAAACTGTATTTTCCACAAATTCTTAATAGCAATGAAAAAGGATTATAAAAACCAGAATACAAAATGTACATACAGTATCTTTAATATGTTCAGTTACTTAATATTCATAGGAAAAACTGAAATATAACAATATATTAAATGATTGTTGCTAGACAGTGTAATTATGTAAGCTTTTATATTTTTATTTTCCAAAGGTCTATGTTGAACGTATTTTAAAATCAGAATAAAAACATTTTAAAAAGCATGTTAAATAGCCTCATTTTATTTCTAATGGCATAGTACTGATAAATTTAGATCTGAAACAAGACCTAGAAATTTAAAAAAATTAAAAAATAAATCAACCCGGAGGATGGGAAGATTTAAATTTATACTCAGTAGAAGGCCATAAGGTATCTTAGATTGTTACATGGTCACATTCACAAATACCACTTGTGCAAGGATCATCTCCAGCATATGATTTGGACTTGGTTTTTCCATAGCTGGGGAACTGGTTACTCCACAAAAAGCTCTTTGCACCTATCGTTCTTGGACTTAAGACATTCTCAAGTTCTCTACTTCTATACACACTTAATTCTTTTATGCAGAATCTTAATCAAATTTTTACCTTTCATAAATCATCATTACATAAAAATGATCTCTAGGGCCTAATGACCTAGGCCTTTGAGAAATTTAAATCTAAAATCTGCTCCTGCATTAACTCCTAAAAGGAAGAGAATTCTCAGATTCTCAGCACCCCTAATCAGGCAACAAACTTTCCTTTCTCTCACCTGTGTCTATTGTCCTGATACTTTCTCTGCAGATGAACAGGGACTTGGGCTTTATATTTACACTTTGACAGATAACAAGTGACAGCAGGAATTACAGGCAACTCATGGAATCAAGAGCCTGGTGTGCATATTAATCTTGGAGGTAGATCAGGATTTTTCCTACTGCCAAAACCAGTATATACAGAACCCGGTCTTCCAGAATAGTTACAGCAGCACTACTCAAGCCAAGAAGTAAAGTCCCTTTACAGCCATCGTTTTACTACCATAAGGAAGAATGAATGTTACAATTATAAGTTAATATGGTCACAAACGCACTGTTTCCTTTTAATTTACTTTCTTGGTAGATTAATGATGAGCTACAGTAAAAGAGGAGCTAGAAACGAAAAATGGAGGTCAAAAAACCACAAACACAGTCAGCAACCTTTCTCATACTGACCCGAGGGAGGCCTAAGGAAGACCTGTACACTGCAAGAGATAACAAGTTCCTGGGACTTAACAGTAATTGCAACGAAGCTCTGGCTTCCTAGAAAGCTCCAGAAAGGAGGCCGGTGAGGAAGCCCCAAGCCCTGGTCTCTGGCTTCCCTCCCATGGAGGAGACCAGGCATGGTCCCTGCATACTCATTCTTCCTCCTTCCTCTTAGTAAAATCATCACAATCACTGTCATGTATATAATGCTTCCTCTGTGCCAGGCACTGCCTTGAATGTTCTACATAGACTGCTCAGTGTAATCCTCACCACAGCCTTGTGATGTGGGTACTCCTTTTACCCCCCAGTTTTTAAATACTTCTTTATTCTGAGAGAGAGAGAGAGAGAGAGAGAGAGAGAGAGAGGGAGAGAGAGAGAGAATCCCAAGTAGGCTCCACACTGCCAGCACAGAGCCTGACACAGGGCTCAGAACCACAAACTGGGAGAGCATGACCTTGGCTGAAATCAAGAGTCAAACGCCTAACTGACTGAGCCACCCAGAGCTCCTGCCCTTATTTGAAAGACAAAATAGGCTCAGGGAGGCTAAGCAACTTCCCCAGAGCCTCAAGGTCATTCAGTGGCAGAGCTAGAACCCTCCCAGTTTCCGTTGCCGTAGGGTGCGGTCATGTGACTGTTTGGGACAACGGAATAGGACCACAAGTGATACATACAATTTCTGGCTCCTCTCCTTACAGTTGAGACCACTCTCCCTGCCCTTCCTCTTCCCTGTGGGCTAGAACATGGCTGGAAAATAGGACCGCCTGTAGGACGGGAGACCAACTCTCCAAGTAACAAAACAAAAGGAACCTGGCCTCCTCAACGTCCCTGTGAACTACTGTAACCATGGACAGCTCAAGGGTGGGCTATTTCAAGAGAGAGGAAATATCTATTGGATTTCCAGATATGTTATTTTAGGTATACAGTAAAACCTTGGTTTGCAAGTAACTTGTTCTGCAAGTGTTCTACAAGATGAGCAAACATTTCTAATAAATTTTAACTTGATAAACAAGCAATGTCTTGCAATACTAGTAGTACGTGATGCCAAATGTCACATGATCACAACTGAGCCAATGGTTCTCTCTCTTGTTCTCTCGCTGCAGATTGTGGGTGATCATCAATGCAATGTCACATTTCTGTGAAATCCTCAAAAGGGGGCAAAAATAAGTGTCACTGGATAAGTTCCTTGTTAAAGGTGAATGGAAAGAAAAAGATTGCATTGAACCAACAGACAGCAGTGATTCCGTTAGTGACAGTCAAAGTCGCCCCACACAGTCACCCTTCTCTCTGGTCTCCCTCAGCCACGAAAGTTTTCAAAGCCAAGTGCAGGTTAATTTTTATACTTTGTATTTTATTACTTCATATTAGAATAACTATTACTTTTTATTAATTATTACTAATTATTTTATATGAATATTTTGGGTTCATGAAATGAATCATCTGAGTTTCCATTATTTCTTATGGGGAAATTCGCTGTGATATACAAGTGCTTTGGATTACAATCATATTTCCCGAACGAATTATGCTCATGAACCAAAGTTTTACTGTATTTTGGAGTATCTTTAAGAGACTTTTGTTTTTAGCCCCAAACTTGCCCCGTTTTCTTAAATAAGCTCCACTAGTAATTTGTTTCTCAATAACTTTGTTCTCAGCTTTGATCCAGATAACAGCTATAAACTTACTGAACGCTTGACACTATTTTAAGCACCTTACATGTGTTAACTCATTTAATCTACTTAACAAAGACAGGGGCATGGGGCTTGTTAATATCCTCCTCCAACAGAGGAGAAACTGAGGCACTGGTTAAGCAACCTGCCCACCATCACAGAGCTGGGGTCAAAAACCAAACACTCTGATTAAGTCCCGGCTGAAGGGTACATTCCATTGGTTGAGGTAAGGTCAAGTTCATGCAACATGTTTAGCAAGCGCAGTTCTCTGAGACTGCAGTTCTGAAACAGGTCTGTGTCAAGTGCTAAGCGAGCCCCAAGGACGGAGCAGCTGCGTCAGTTAAGCACGAGGTAAATATCAACAGCGAACAAAAGGGTTCACAGAGAAGAACACTGTAGGACAGCAATGCGCTGGAAGCGCCAATTCCCCCAGGAGACGGAAGACAGGGCAGGGGCAAACAGAAGGGACTGTACGCGCAAAGGCTCTGTGCCCCTAAGCCCCTGCAACTGCTCTCAGAGTTGCCGAGATGCTGCAAAGTGGCCGCACGCCGCACTGCGGGTGTGGGTGGCAACACCACCGGGGCCACCGTTCAGCAGCACCCGATTTACCTTCAGTCTCATCGCACCAATTCTCTCTAAGCTCCAGATGTAAATGTGGCAAAGGTGTTAGCACCTCTCGTTTTTCTTAAGTCCTTAATATCCCAGAGGATCTTAATCTCATTTCGTCTCCTTAAACTTCAGTCTTCAGCCTGAAGCAAACTTTGATATCTCCACTGCGGCCAAGAGTCCACCCTGCTCTTTGAGGCAGAAGGCCAGCCAGCCAGACACTGCTGGAACTTGGCCACAGGGCAGCCTGGGCCTCTGGGACGAGTCTTCAAGTTAAATCTGACTTCTTTACTGAGTTTACCCAGTGTCTGTATCAAGTCTTTTCAAACAACACTAATGAGTCTTTTCCTTTTGCTACCCAAGAGCCTTTCAGATATTTAGAGTTGTGGAAATAAAAGGTTATAATATATTTTCCAGGTACTGTAAATACCTTGAAATATATAAACACATATTTAGACATTCTTACTGATATAAAATCTTTACTCCCAAAATTCATTAATGAACATGCCACTACTCAGTATTGAGTCAGATATATAAGCTGGCCTGAAAAAGTTCAAGTGACTACTGAAGGTATTTTAAAATAGAGAGGAAGGAAGGAAGGAAGGGAGGGAGGGAGGAAGGAAGAATTGAAAAGGTACTGGCAAGGAGATCGATTATGAGATTATATAGGATCAACATTCAGTGGCATTCATTAAAATACATCTTCATTCTTAAACTGTTTAAGTGAATGTCTTTACTTGGGTTGTATGTGGGGAAACCGCTTCCTTCAAGATGGTGCTCTGGCAGTTAATGCTGGATCTTACTGGTAACCACCAGGCACGCCTGCCAGTTACATCAGGTTTTTTGCCAGTGACATGATCCCTATGATATTACCTCCTCAAACTGTTTTACTTTTGAGAAGATCAAAGCACTTTACCTTATTCATCCTTACACCCACCTTGAGAAGGATATCAAGAATAAGAGATCTAAGTTATTAAAGTTTCCCCTTAACAATATTGGCAGTATCTATCCTACACATTTCTAAAAAAGCCACTGATTTTGTCCACAATGGAGCTGGGACCAGAGTTAGAGGGAAACAGGACCTGTTAAGTCTCCCATGACCACCAAAAAAAAAAAAAAAAGGAAGACAGGGGGAAAATGTATGTTCCGTACTTGAGAAGAAAGACATTAAATGTCCTTTAAAAATAAGAATATATTTGCATCATCCTCTGAAAGATACTTGAGCTCTTAAACCAAAAGAAATATAAGGTATACAAAATTTTAAATAGCGATCTTAACACCTTATTCACAGATGCTGTAAAGGAAGGAGAAATGATATAATCTCAAAATGAACGGAGGCAATATAGCTCCCAAAGTTTGGGTAAAAATTAATCTAGCAGAAGGACAAAAAGATTTTTCACAATTGTCATATGGTTGAAAAAGTAAAAGGTGGGCTCTGATCTCCAAGGAAACTGGAACCAGTGAAACCAAATGTAGAAGGCCTTGGTGATGAGACAGGTTCTTACACTGCTGCCCTCACAGCGTTGCCTTCCTGGGCCCCCGTGCTCCTTCTGGCAGCCATCATTTTATAAAGCATAATTCCACATGTGATTACATTCGGCAGGTTGTAGAAGTAAGAAAGGATAAAGGATGAACTGCAGTGTCCCGAATACCTAACTAGAATGAAGCAGAACTAGGCATGAAGAGAAATTTAATCGGGGAAAAAAAGTATACCGTATGCAAAGCCCCACTTTTCAATAATCAGGGATGTGTGGTTTAAAGCTTACATAGGTTCACACATTTTGGCATCTAACTTCACAACTCTGGTTTCCATTTTATTACAATAGCTCTGCTTTAAATGTTTATCTGCCTTCACAGAAGGACCCGTGCATACTAAGGCGGACAACAACAATGAAGGAATACTTAAAACCTAGTATACAAAGGTCTGGTAAAATATTAATTCTGTAATTTTTGAGCAGGAGGACTTTTGATGACAAGAATATACGGAGGTGGGACCGCTTATGGAGCTCTTTCAACCAGCAGGTGGGTTTGCGTCTAAACTTACCTGAAAGACACAGAGTGACCGGCGTGCCTCCTCCCAGTGCTCACAGATGACATCTCACTTCCCACAAGTATCTACAGCTCCCACCCACCCTTAGCCCAGACTCCTCGGCTGCAAATCCTGAGTCCACACTTGGTGCCACGCACTGTACCGGACGGCAGGCTCTCGAACTGAAGAGAGCTTCCTGCTCCCAAGGAGTACACAGCCCAGCGAGGGGCAGAACAGCAGGCCACTGTCGCAGTACTGTGGGACCGAGTCTGACAGAGAGGCAGGTAAAAGTGCCTGAAGCAGCAGGGAGAGAAGGGCAGGGGGAGAGAAAGGCCTCTGGGAAGGTTTCGGGTCGCCTGAGCATTGCAGCCTCGGAAGGATGAACTTTGGGGTTCAGTGGGGACAAGGAAGGAGAAGGACAGGTCTCCCCAACCCCCAGAGCAGGGTCTGCAAAGCAGAAGCTCCGGAGAGGCGGGGCATCGGAGCAGCCACGAGCAGCTCCCCGGGGCTGCAGGTTGTAGTGAGGGGCCGCAGGCCGCGGGCAGACCCCCTCACACGAAGGGAAGTTTACACTTCACCGTCTAGGCGACATGCACCCCACACATTTTTACACAAATCCTAACAGGGGCACATAAACTGCTTTCACTGCTACCAGATCTCTCTAGTAGCATCGTAACACAGGGAGGAGGGACTGAGACAGAGAAAAAGAGGCAACAGACCTGGGGCGGGGGGGGGGGGGGTGTTAGGGGTGAGGTGCAGAGGGGAACAGCAAAGAGGAGTCGGATCAGAAGAAAAAGATTTTTAATTTAGTGACCCACAAGATGTGGGAGGGCAGAGAAGCATGCATCTGGGCTGACTTCCAGGTCCTGGTTTGCATCACGGCTTTGTGGTGCCAATTACAGAGAGGGAGTCAAGGGGAAGAGATCTACCAAACTCAGCAAACTTCACATTGTGACCAGAAAGGTACGAAGTAATCTGTACTTCCCATCTAGTGCTACTAAAACATTAAACCTCAGCCTGTCTGTTCCCAGGCTATTTACACATAAAACATCCAGTCCTGTATCAAATCTGATTCCAAGACAACCTGTCACACTAATTAATGCTGTGGTCAAAACACTTCACTGGTAAGGACACAGATACTCCAGTTTTCCTTTTCAACACACACCCAAACCACACACTTAAATAACCCACTCATCCTCCTCCACTTTGCTGGCTTTTCCCTAACTTTCTAAAGCAGAGCCAGACTACTCTGTCACAAGGCAGAGTTACAAAGAGTTATAAAGGTGTTGTTTTAGCTCATCTGGAGATCACTACAAGGCTGTTTTTCCCCAGATTCCAGTGTCAGATGAAAAGTTCACATAAAACCAGAGCTCATAAAGAGAAAAACACACTGAAAGAGAGCACAATCCTAGAATTCATCCTGCACAATTTGGTGCTGGTGCAGGAATTCAGAACGTCTAGCAGGAGACAAAGAAGCAAGCCATCCCACCCACGGTGACTTTCACATCCTCTCTTCCCCTCCCCACGCACATAATCACTTGTTGCCAGTAAGACCATACCCTCAGTAAGATGGTACAGTTTGGCAGTTTCTTAAAAAGAAGTTAAGCATAGGGGCACTTGGGTGGCTCAGTCAGTTATGCATCCGACTTTGGCTCAGATCATGATCTCATGGCTCGTGAGTTCAAGCCCCTCATTGGGCTCTGTGCTGACAGCCTGGAGCCTGGAGCCTGCTTTGGATTCTGTGTTTCCCCTGCTCTCTGCCCCTCCCCCAGCATCTTGAGCTCTGTCTCTCTCCCAAAAATAAGCATTAAAAAAAATTTAAGTTAAACATACACCTCTCACATCTAGTAAATCCACTCCTAAGTACCTACCAAAGAAAAACTTAAACATCTGTCCATGTGAATACTTGCAAGCAAATGTCTATAGTCATGTAATTCCTAACAGCCCCGAATCAGGAACAATCCAAGTGTCCATCCATCACTGGTGAATGGATGAACGACATGCGGTACATCCGCATGACGGAACATCATTTGATCATGAAAAGGAATGAAGTCCTGACACCTTCTACAACATGTGTCAAATTCTAAAACATTATGTTAAATGAAACAAGCCAGATACAAGAGACTCCATACTGTAGGATCCTATTTACATGAAATCTCTAGAAATGGCAAAATTATAGGGACGGAAAGTAGGAGCAGGGCTTCAACACATACTGGCATGAGGAAACACTATGGGGTGATGGGAATGTTCTACACCTGGATTTACAAGTGACTATGTAAACTGGTAGAACCGTTGAACTAGAAGCTGAAATAGGGAAATGTAATGGTATAGAAATTCCAGCTCAAGCTGAAAAAAAAAAAAAAAAAACCACTCACACTCATCAGCAGAAAAATGAAGACTTTAGAGTGTTATATAACACAAGTGAAGGTTCTCCCCACATGTAAACACCAGAGTTCAAGAAGAAGGACTGGGTTAGGAGGATACCGTCAAGTTTGGAAGTCCTCCTTTATGGTACTGGACCCGCCCATGCCACCGGGCCCCCATGGCCTCCTCCACACTGTTTGTCCCACGCTCCTGCCCATCCTGCAAGTTTCGTCCCAAGTGGCAGCACCTTGTCTGCCACCCCGGCCCGTCACACATACCTCCAGTACGTAACCACGTCATCACATGGTAACTGTGCTTGCACGGCTCTCTTTACTGAACCAGCGTGTCTCCAAAAGGGACTCGCGCACATATTCTCAGGGGTCCACACCAAGAAGCACATTTTCGCTCTTCTCTTTCGGCATCCCAAGTTGTTCTGCATTTAGAGCCAAGATAGGGCAAACTATTGCACCACTTTAATTGCTGGGCACTAACAAGAAACCAACAGAGGCAGACCTACTATGCAGGCAATGCATTTGGGTCGACAGAAGGCCAAAAGAAACCCAGAACAAAGACTTCTGTATGCTGGTGGGAAGTCTGAGTCATGCCAGGGCAACAGAGGCATGCCAAACTCAAAAGCCTGGGCCCTGAGGAGTCAATGCAGTATTTTGTATTGCAGAGGGTGCTTCTGTGTTAGCAAAACAGGATCATCTGTCCCGTTAAATTAACATAGTTAATTTGGATTTCAGGGACTTTCTAGTTTTATACTTCACTGCAAACTGACAACAGGGGACATAAGAGGTTTATTCCTAGTGACATGGATGT
This sequence comes from Hyaena hyaena, assembly GCF_003009895.1. Lineage (NCBI taxonomy): Eukaryota > Metazoa > Chordata > Mammalia > Carnivora > Hyaenidae > Hyaena > Hyaena hyaena. The sequence continues at coordinate 285,140 of NW_024081142.1, read as the reverse complement.
ATATGCCAAAGTAACATTACAAAAGTAAAGGAAGTCGACACTGGGCATGCCAGATCACTTCCCCCTTTGAAACAGAAACATGCACGACTGAAGACAGAAAACAGTGCACTTGAGCATATATGCTTTGGTAGCAGAGTCCTTATCTTTTCCTCTCTACAGCCCAAACGCATGGCATGGGAGAAAGGCTCAAAAGAGAAAGGATCGAATAAATGATAGCTTGTACCATGCTACTACTCCAAAACAGCAAAAAAGTGAATTGCCACTGTTTGGTAATACCGTGAATGAATCTATTTTGAAGCTTCAAACTATGGAAAGGTATCCTTTTTTCCGGGGTAGAGAAACTAACCAAACAGACCTTACAGAAGTGAGGGGGCGGGGGGAGAGGAGGAGGGAGAGAAAGGGGTGGGTTTCAGTCTTTCAGTGAACTATTTCAGTATTAACCCAAAGTAAAGAGAATGTTTGTTGAACATTTCCCTAGAAACCAGGATTTAACCCAACGCCCATCTTTTGGTCTTGTTCTGCCCCCTTCGAAGCTGGGTCTTGTGCCTTCATTCCTCTTGCTTAACAAAAACACTGGCAAGGGAGAACGTTGGTGACAAAGAAATATTGGATGGACACTCTTACTCACATTGTTAATTCAACAGCAAGTCCCTCTTCTAGTAACCGTACCAAATCTCAGGGATATAATAGGGCAAGACTGAGTGGGGGGAGGTGGTCCAGTGAGGAAGGTGATAAACAAGGTTATAACAATAGGAATAGCTGGAGATTGGCAAGTGCTATTCTATATTCATCAAATGTGTCTATAAATTTTACATAGAAAACAGAGTGCTTAAAAGAAAAAACCTAACTCGGGTATCTCACTGTTTCTCATAGAAGGTATGGTTAAGCAATTCTGCAACTGCTTCATTCATTTAGGAGGTAGGATGGTCAGTTTAAGGGGTCAATTTGTCTAGACTACAATCCCCACTTATTCAGTTAAACACTCCTCCAGGTGTTACTGTGAAGGTATTTTTTTTAGACGTGATTGAAGTCCATAAGTAGGTGGTTTTAATAAGAGAAATTATCCTAGATAATCTGTGTGGGCCTGATTCGAGAACTTGAACGACGTTAAGAGCAAAGCGAAAGCTTCCCTGAGAAATTCTGTCTGTGGACTGCAGTTCTGGCTCCTACCCAAGGCTGCCGGCCTGCCTTCTGGGTTTCAGACTTGCCCAGCCAGCCTCCGCAGTCACAGAATTCCTTGCAACAAATCTCTTAGTAGGTCTTCTAGACTAGTTCTTCCCCCACCCCACCCCCCGCAATTTTTAAATTAAATCCAAGTTAGTTAACATATAGTGTAATAATGGAGTTCAGGAATAGAATTTAGTGATTCATCACTTACATATCACACCCAGTGGTCATCCCAACAAGTGCCCTCCCATTTAGCCCATCCCCCTACCCAACACCCAGCTAGCAACCCTCAGTTTGTTCTCTGTATTTAAAGAGTCTCTTACGGTTTCTCTCCCTCTCTGTTTTGATCTTAATTTTGCTTCCCTTCCTCTTTGTTCATCTGTTTTGTTTCTGAGATTCCACATAGGAGGGAAATCATAGGATACTTGTCTTTCTCTGACGGACGTATTTCACCTGGCCTAATACACCCTGGTTCCATCCACATAGTAGCAAACAGCAAGATTTCATTGTCTGGTCTTCTACCTACTAGTTCCATTTCTCTGACTGAGCCCTCAACGGCCTAACAGGTCTGAACAATTCACTCAAACAACACTGGAGACAACAGGAACCAGACTGCTCACTGCCTAAGAAGGAAGTTAGAAACGAGAGAGAAGTCTAGAATAGACTGTGTGGTGTTGGACTAGACTCGGGTATCCAGACCAACTAATGCTTGATATATTTACACAGAGGTAGAAATACGGTTGTGCGTGCAAGTGTAGGTTAGTATACATTGGTTTCTCCTTCCTCTGTCCACGGGGAGGGCCCAGAGGCAACGGTGCGCCACTACGCTGAGCTTATTTAACACCCAGATCTTAGTTTCTAAACATCGCTCTCTGATGAAAGGAACCAATGCTCCTTGGAAAAGTGGTGGATTCTGGGACTGGGGCAGGGAAAAAAAGCCTGAAACATTTGTGGTGTCAGAAAACAAACAAGAGAGTGCCTGACAAAGGCGGTCGCAAGGACACTGGAGAAAACCTGAAGGAGGTCCCAGTGGCGAAAGCCAGAACAATTTGTGCAAAAAAACAAAAACAGTAATACTTTTGGACATCCACAGTTCATTTTTTTAAATTTTATTTTTAAGAGAGAGGGGGAGCATGCGTGTGAGCCAGGAAGAGGCTGAGGGAGAGAGAGAATCTTAAGCAGGGGATCAATCTCACAACTGTGAGACTATGACCTGAACTGAAACTACGAGTCAGATGCTTAACCGACTGAGCCTCCCAGGCTCCCCTACATGGTTCCTTTTTATATAAATGTTAAATACGTAAATGGAGGACAATTCTTCACAGAAGAATCCCAATTAGTAAATGTAAAAGGAATGAAGGTAACACAAGATCACCCTTAGGCCAAAATCACAGCAATAACTGCTGCAGGCAAGATCCACTGAAATCTACACTCGAAATCGTTGGACAAAAGTTTAAGGAGGAACACAAAAACTGGTCTCAAAGTGTTTATCAATTAGAAAGGAAAAGACAGCAACTTTACAGAGGCGAAGTCACGCAGACATCACCTCAGTCAGGTGATGAAGGGAAGACCTTTCACGTTCGGGCACTCCTGACACACACTTCACAGAGAAGAGCATGTTACTTGGATGCGCTTAACTGCATAGCCTCAGTCTAATCATGAAAACACACTAGACCAAGCCAAACTGAGAGACAAGGTACAAAGTATCTGACTAACATTCCTCAAGAGTCATGGTCCTGAAAGGTTAAGGAACTGTCACAGACTGAAGGGGACTAAGGAGACAAGATGGCTAATGTAATGGGAGAGCCTGAACGAAATCCTACAACAGAAAACAAACATGAGGGGAAAATCTAGTGAAATCCATATAAGGTCTGTAGTTTACCAGTATGGTATCAGTGTTCATTTCCCGGGTTTTGTTTTTTTTTTTTTAAAGTTTATTTTGAGAGAGAGAGAAAGAGAACATGTATGCAGGGGAGACTCAGAGAGAGGGGGAAAGAGAGAGAATCCCAAGCAGGCTCTGTACTGCCAGTGCAGAGCCTGATGTGGGACTTGAACTCAAACTGTGAGATCACGACCTGAGTGGATATCAAGAGTGGGACGCTTAACCAACTGAGCCACACAGGCGTCCCGATTTCCTAGTTTTTAACATTGTTCTATCGTTATGATAACACTGGAGGAAGCAGGGTAAAAGATGTTCACGAACTCTATAAAATTTCTGCAGTTTGTGTGTAAGATTAAAGTTATTCAGGGGTGCCTGGGTGGCTTAGTCTGTTAAGCATCTGGCTTAGGCTCAGGTCATGATCTCACGATTCGTGGGTTCGAGCCCTGCGTCGGGCTCTGTGCTGACAGCTAGCTCAGAGCCTGGAGACTGCTTCAGATTCTGTGTCTCTCTCTCTCTCTGACCCTCCTCTACTCATGCTGTCTGTCTGTCTCTCTCCCTCAGAAAACATTTTTTTAAAAAAGGTTATTCAAAGAAAAAAGAGCTACATTTAAAAAAATTGTAAATCTAAATCTGGCTCCACATTTTTAAAAAGTTTTAAATATAGCAGTAGTCTAGATCTATTTAAGAAGAGGAAGACTGTACTCCTACTTCTATTTCTACTAAAAATTGTCAACTGTTACTTTAAAAAAAAAAACTATGCCATTATAATCTCAACCTCTTTATTTGAAATGAGGAAAAAAAACTATACTGATCTGTAAAAAAAGAAACTGAGAATTTTGTAAAGAATTTTGTCAAAGGCATGCATGTAATTATGTCTTTATAAGTGTGCAAAGAGAAGGGTCTGAAAGATTCATCCATTCATCCCTTAATAAATTTCTACTGAGTCCCGATAACTTCCCAGGCACTTGCCACCTATAAGATACTACTGTGACACAGGCTTCCTGCTTCTGAGAGCTCACATTCTGGTGGGAGAGGGAGACACAAAAACCCAGTAAACAGCTATAAAATAAATGTAAACAAGGATATGGTCTATAAAGGACACAGGATGTTGTGACAGACTCAGGGTGGGAGAGAGAACACATAAGCATATGCCAGATCGCCAGGGCCCAAGAAAGCCACTGAACAGTGTCGGCAGTCGTCAGACACGCATGATCTGATCCATGCTGGCCCTCCCACCGCTGTGTAGGCATGCCTGGCAGAGTGGCAAGGAGGGATGGGGGTGGCTGAACCTGGAGTGGCGTTTTTGCCCATTCATACAGGTCTGTTGTCCACATCTTCAACCGTGAACAGGTTAAAGCTGCCTTAACAAAAGGCAATGACTTGTTGATATATTAAAAAACAAAACAAAACAAAAAAAACACAAAAACCTGATGGGGCACCTGGGTGGCTCAGTGGGTTGAGCACCTGACTTCAACACAGGTCATGATCTCACTGTTCTTGAGTTCAAGCCCTACATGGGACTCTCTGCTGTCAGCAAATAGCCTGCTTCAGATCCTGTCTCCCTCTCTCTCTGCCCCTCCCCCACTCACGCTCTCTCAAAAATAAATAAAAAATAAAAAAACACACACACAACTGAGTTACCTCTAATTGCCACTGCTCTATCTGTACATTTCCAGTAACCTTGGGATTTCCCATTGTAACCCTTTCTTCTAAGAATAGTGTTCAGGAAAAGAACAGAAATTTCTTCTTCCTATTTGGGAGGAAATGGCTCCATATGAAACATACTCCGAAGATTTCTGAAGTCTATTATCTCTCGGCTAAGAAGTTCAGAGTTAGTAGAGAAGCTATCACTTTTAGGCACTAAATTCCTAATGCTTTGAAAATTTGCTGTGAGACACTGAAGGATAATCACTGGTAAAAAGGAGAAAATCCCTGGCCTGAGCCCCACATACTCTTGAGGCAGCGCAGGGGTGGGACAAGGCCCTGGTCAGAAATCTCAACATTCAAGTTGTAGCATGTCCCAATTTCACTCCACAGATCTATACATGGGTAATTTATTATTTTCCTAAAGAAAACTTGAATTTATTTTAACCTCGAAGTGTGAGCAAAAATTTTAAAGGAAGAACAGAGACCACTATCAGTCCGTGAAGTTCCACTTGTGAGCCCACAGCTACCTCTTACTATAAAGGGCCACTGATGAAGCATGAGCGAGTTCACGTCAAAGTTAGAGATCACTGGTCACGAAAGAACTCTCTGGAACTGGAAAAGGTCAGAACTACGCTCTCTACTGAAGGGCTATGTGCAATATGCCCTGCATTTGTTTTAAGCTTTGCCGACGCCTTGATACAATGCTACGAAGCATTTTCCTTGTAATAAAATACGTCAGATCCATGAATGTGGTCCATGGATCAAATTACCCCCTAAAGACTGAGGCAAATTCCACCTCAGAAAAATCTTAATGGAAGAGAAATGGGTTTTTTTTTTTGCCCAACTGGCCATTCACATTACAGCCAGGGTTCACATACATTCACCGAAGGCTCACACAAGACTCCAGTCTAACAGCTATTCCACATTTAGTCTTCCAGATCAACACTCCTAGTAGACAATGCCTGAGAAGTGTTAAATATTTTCACTTCTCATTCAGATGATCGCTCTCGCACTGATAAAAACAAGTTATGCTTTCAGAAGAGAGGATAGATGTTAACTGGACTTACTGTGGTAATCATTTTGCAATAGAGGGAAAGCCAAGGGATTATCTTGTATACCTTAAACTTACAGCGCTGTATGTGAACAGTCTCAAAACTGCAAGAAAACCAACCAAAGAGAAAAACCAAGTTTTCTCTTTATCCCATCCAAGGGAAGCCCAGAATCCCAGGCGAAGAGTCAGTACCGTACAAATAGTCAGCCTAGTCTGATGGCCCAAGCTTTGCCAGCAGCCCTTGGGCTCCAACCAAACCGGGCACGACTGTGGTTTCTCTATTACTGAAGTAATGTGCTCTTCAGTGGATGGACAACTCAACAGTAAGGTACAAAGGGAAAGAGACAGAAATAAGACACTTAGCTGGCGGGTCAACGTCCACATGCTCCGGCCACACCCCTGCCAGGCTCCAAGCACTGCCCATTCTCCTGGCCTTCCCTCCCATGCCTGTGGAAGAACGGTCATATCCTGGGGAGAAATCAGCTCCCCATTTGTCCACTAGACCCCATCCACTCCAGTTCTACCATCATTTTTCCCCTATCTTGCAACTGAACCCCAATTTCCAACTGAAAATACAATTGAATCCCTGGCATCGAGTTAAAAACTAAAATTTTAAGCCTTGAGCATTCTCTTTTCCTGCGGTCATTTGATAAGGAGAGGTTGACAAAGACCCTCTTGAAGAGGGCAAGCGATCGTGCTGAGGGCTGTGCTGGGTCTGCACATAACCCCCTTTAATATAATAATCTTTACTTAGAAACGTTCGTTAACTTCAAAGGAGCCATTTTTGGAGATTTGCTTAAATTTAACATGCTTTTTCTTTTTTGGACCTCACTATAAAGACATAGTCCTGTTGTATCTGCTGTTGCTTTTACCACTTTTGAAAAATTAGATTTGCACCTAATGAGAATGTATCGCAATGATTCATTTAAAGCAACCACTGGTACTATTTTTTAAATCATTTTAAATGGATATCTGGGATCGGAGGAAGGAGTTTATGTGTGTTTTGCAGGGCAGGGAGTGTTCTTAACTATTCTTTACAAGTCCCAAAATATTAATGGGAAAGATGAATCAGTTCTGTAAAGTCACTGGCTTTACAGACTCAGTCATGATGGAGGATTTAGCCATAATCAACGGGGCTGCATTTTCATTTCATTCAAACATGTGCTAACGTGTTCAGGAGGGAGGAAAGACAGGAGGGGGAAGAAAGAAAGGCCCATTTTCAGACAGTCATTTTTGATGAAAGCAAGTTTACATGGCTGTGAAATGCACTACCAATGACAAGCCTTGAATATGAAAACCCCACCTCTCCTTTTTAATAAGGAAGTTGGTGTGCACCACCCTTTGCAAAGGAAAGGACCTTGATTTTCACAACTAGAAAGCTTGCTAAATGGAAAAGGTGTAGGATAAGATCACTGTCCCTATTAGCCCTAGTTTTTCTGGTCCTCATCTGAGCTAGTGGCGGCTTACTGTTATCAGAATTATATTCCTAGAAAACTAACTTTAAAACAAACTTTAAAAAAAAAAATGTTGCAACATGGAAGAACAACAATGGCAAAAGCTGAAACACAAAAGGCAGGAAGTGTTAAAAAACAAACAAAACAAAACACGTACACACAAAAAGGCCTTTAGGCTCAAAGGTAAATCCAAGATTTAAAAATATAAAGCAAACTATCATCAAACCCAGAGAGAGAAACAAAAAAGAATGGTAAACAAGGGGAAAGGAGGAACAGGCTGGGGAAAAGGAGTTGGCTCGATAAGAAAAGAACTTTAGGGGCGCCTGGGTGGCTGGGCTGGTTACGCATCTGATTCTTGGTTCCGTGATCTCAGGGTTCACGAGGTCGGACTCCGCTGACAGTGCACAGTCTGCTTGGGATTCTCTCTCTCCTGGTCTCTCTGCCCCTCCCCCAATTGCACACGCAGCACACTCTCTCAAAATAAACAAACTTTGGGGGGTGGGGGAAGAACTTTAACAACACTAACCCTAAAACTACAGGGTCCACCTAGAGAATAAGCACTTGCATATAAGATACAGATATACCACTATGCAACAGTTTCATAAGTAATCTATGACATTTAAATCTTGAAACTACCAAATACAAAGAAAACCCAGTACATTTTAATCCCACTCTGTATGGCAGCCCCTGGGTGCTCTCCTCTCGCCCTCTTCCCTCCCACTCTGCCTTCCCTAGCGCATCTGTCACCCTGTTACCTCCCTCCTCCTGCACCAGCCAGCACCAAACCCAGAAAAATGACCGGGTATGTAAGAACCTGTCGTTTACGGTGTCAGAGAAGGAGTACAGTCAGATAATTGAAGATTCTGTGGTTTAGCCAATGAGTCCACCTCCACCCAGCTGTTCCTGCAAACCTGTAGCCTACATTCCCCAAATCCCTCCAGCTGCCCGTGGGCAGACCAACTTGAATGGCTTTTGTAACCCCTATCCCACCCCCGCCTCTCCACATGTTCATCAACTTGGTCAGCAGGAAAGAAGTGAAAACCAGGCTGGGAAAAAGCACCTGAGAAAACAAACAAACCAACAACACAGGAGAAATAATTGTTTCAACATGAACTAAGTATTTTCATAGTCATACTACTAAGACTTCAAACAAGTTGCATCAATGAACAATCTAGACATTACTAGAGGGACAATATTGCGAAAACAATTTGCTCACCTATCTTAGTTATGCCACAAATGAGTCAGAAATAAAATAAATGCTATTAACTTACGGGAGGAATTCTTTACAATTTTATTATTCCATCAATTTTCACACATGTCCAATAAAGAGGACTTTGAGTGTGCCAAGTAGATCACTTTACGAAGTTTCTTAAGTCAGAGTTTTACAGATTCAAATTTGTAACTACGCGATGATATTCCTATTAAGCAAACTGCCACCTCATAGTCTTTTCCTGGACAGATATTAGAGAATTCATGAACATTTTTCAGTCTTTGAAAGACAAGAAGAAACACAGAACCACCTATACTTTGACTGGATTAAAAAGTTGCAGTCGATTCTAGAGAAAATGTTCAGTGCCTGAAAAATGCTTTCTCTATTTCTACAGCAGGACTGCAACTCCAAACAGAAGATGCTTTGTGTTGAAACCCACGTAAAAATACATGTCTCTTTTGGGACTCCGTGCTTTTTACTAACTGTGTGTACAATTTCAAAGACTACTCCTGAAGTTACGTTTACTTCCTCATGAAAAAGGACTACTCCAAACAAAAACAGTCCGTTCTTGGAGAAGCCTATTTTCTGGGCATGTAACGCTCTGGTGAGCACAGAGCAGAGGCAGGCTGCCTGGGACCTGGCACTAGGACACCAGACCCGGCTGAGGAGCAGGTCGGGGCACAGGGCTGGCCGCGCAGGGGGTCAGGAGCACTTTAGTGCCCAGCAACCACCACCTCCCCAGCCCCCCACCCCCCCACCCCCGCCAGGCTGTCTGCAGCAAGGGCTGCCCTCCGGAAACACACATCCTGGAAACTGCACAGGTGAAGAACAGACAGTAAGCAGGAAACTGCAGCCCGGAACACTTGTCATCTCCCACTTCGGGACTGAAATGTATGGAATCAAGTAACATCTGTAGGAGAATGATCCAAGCTCCTCTCTTACAGGTTTCTGAACTCTTCTGCAAAGATGAATCTGTTTAACTCCCTAAATAAAGCACACTAGCAACTCAGAACAGTTTAAGATCTTAAACCCAAACCATCAGCCTCAAATTCAATCACAGTCTTGGCTAAGCAACTGATGATAAAGTGAGAGATCACACATGAGTGTAAGTAGTCGTTTTTCATAAATAATATTGCTAAAGGCTCTACAAGGGGGAAGCATGCACAAAACCACCTTTTCTACACGGCATTAGAATCGAACCTGAGACATTCAGATCAGCAACTTTCTGTAGGTGACCAGGGTCACGATATCCTAGAGGGAACCTGGAAGAAAGTGTGCTGTCCTTGCCACAGACCAATGGCCCACCAAACTCTAGGCAGCTTAGGTTTTCATTCTTCTCCACTGCTTTAATCCAGATACCAAGCAATTACAGCAAAACCTTGGCTTGAGAGCCTAATTTGTTTGGAAATAAGCTTGTAATCCAAAGCACTGGTATATCAAAGCGAATTTCAAGAACCATGGGCACAGTTGTGATCATGTGACACTCGGCTTCATGTACTACTTGTATTGCAGGACACTGCTCATTTATCAAGTTGAAATTTATTAGAAATGTTTGCTCATCTTGCAGAACAAGTTACTTGCAATCCAAGGTTTTATTGTACTTGGCACGTGCTCCAAAAGCCTTTTCTATTACCCACTCCAGTGACTGAAAAGTTTTTCAGATTTCACGTTGAGAAAATCGCCTTAGTATGCACACACAACAGCTTCTCCCAAGGAAAGCAAAGTTACTGTGGGATTCTTATGTTAATGAGAAGCTATAAACTACTTTTTGAAAGAACTAACCCCATCCTAGACTCACGGTGTACTTGATGCCCTCACCTCTAGAGCAGTAAGTAAATGAAAACGAGTTTCTTCTTACTGAGTGGGTGAAATTCACTTTGTTATGCTGACACCCCGCCAAATCTTCCCAGCGGTGCTAGGGCCAGCCCAGCGTAAATGGTCACCTCTTCCCAGAAGAAAAGTGAAGTGGCTGGCTTTCCAAGGGGGAGGTGGGACAAAGACTAACTCTACACCGGTGGGTTCTTCACGTGACACTCCTGAAGTTGCCCAAGGCAAACTGCCAAGGTCTCCCAGTAAAAGAATGATCTCAGAGTGCACACGTACAGAGGAGGGAGAAGAGGGGGTGGGGAGGAGAAGGAAAAGACAAGAAGAAGAAAGACACGCATTCAACTTCAGAGACCACTGGCAGGTGTCCCGTATAAATTCCATGCGTTATACGTCAATTAAAAACACTTGGCGCTCAATAAATTACATCAGAGGATGTCACAATTACCAAGGTCAGTGGGCTAAAATAGTCGATTATTTTTATTCTTATTTAAACAAAGGGCATCCCAGTAACTGAGCAGCCCCGGGAAATGAGAGATCATAATGGGCATCCCTAGCGTGTTGCTCTGGTCCTGATTCTCCTCAGCTGAAACCCTGATTCTTCCTCCTTAACAGCCTAATGCTTTAAGAGAAACCATCAGTTTAAAAAGTTAGAAATACAATTTGGCAGCTTGCAGGGCTGCTTCTAAATGATACACTCTCTTGGCAAACATGTTTATTTTGTTGCCACACTACCTAAATGCAGAGCCTCTGGGTAGAACCAAAGCAACTATGGACCTGCAACAGTCCACACACCCTCAGGAGATACCAAAAACCCCAAACGGGCAGAACCTAAGTGCACCAGCGGCTCTCTTGGCCAACACAATGCCTTCCCTGCAATCCACCTTTACGGAAAGCCAAATTACCAGTAACACAATTTTTAATTTATAGGATAAAATGTTAGCAAAGGATTTTCAGAGAATTCCCTTGGGCCCGTTTTCTACCTTTAAAATTTACAGTGTTGGGGCACCTGGGTAGCTCAGTTGATTGGGCGTCCGACCTTCGGCTCAGGTTAAGATCTCATGGTTTGTGAGTTCGAGCCCCACATGGGGCTTTGTGCTGACAGCTTAGAGCCTGGAGCCTCCTGCAGACTGTGTGTCTCCCTCTGTCTCTGCCCCTCCCCCCACTCACGCTGTCTTTCTGTCTCAAAAATAAACAAAAAAAAATTTAAGTATTTAAAAATTTACAGTGTTATTCAATGGTTACTAATGTCCAAAAGGATCAACGAGGAAAGCCTAACCCATCAAAAAAAGAGTCAAGCAGACTCCATGTATTGTATTTGGAAAAGGCAGAATGGGGATTGCTTTTTTTTAGTCCTCTGCAGAGATTTCTGTTTAACCTACCAGTTAACCTAAAACCTCGATGGCCCATAAGTATGCCACTCTTGAAGGATTCTGCTTAACAGATCTTTACGGTATAAATCTGAGGTTAAATAATTGGTTACATGTTCTTAGCAATAAATGCAGCCTATTGTTAGTATTTTTTTTTTTTTAACCCAGTTACTTCTGGTCCAGAACTGACATGAGTTCCAGCTTTTGAAATATAGTCTATCAGAAAGCAGAGGCTGTTTTCAATTTAGTAACAGTCACCATGTGTAGCTAATATATTTATTACGCAAAGCCCAAAATGTCAGCTCTTGGAGAAATCTTACTTTAACAGATCCCCAGTAATAAATTGACTCATCAACCACCAACATTCCATCAAAATCTCTGGACGACCATCCCTGAACAGTTCTCCTATGGACAAAATACCTGCAGTTTCTGGATCATTTGTTATGGAGAGCAGGTGCCCATAATTCACTAGAAGGAAAATCTAAAGAGCAAAACTAATCAGGCAAATGCCGTAAAACAGTCCCTTATTGTAATCCAATCAAAATTAGATGAACAAATTCATTAAGCCACTTTACAAAACCGCAATTCACAAATCATACAGACTACAGCTCCCTCCCAAGGACTTGTGCATTTAGAGAGAAACAGACCATTTCCCTTCTACTTGTTGGGAAGTCATGAGGGTACACGTGTTCCCAGAATCAGATCTGGGCACCTTTGATACTTGGAATACAGCTTTGGGGTTGCCAAGACACCACAAAGAACAAAGACCTTAAGTCAGAGTAATTTAGACCACCATACTGTTCTCCAATATGCAATTTCTTTTAGTATCACCACATTTCTCTTTTTGTTGTAAATCCCACGGATAACCTGAATTTTAGACATTTCATTATCTATTATGGTCTATAGAAGAATTCGAGTAGGAATGGAGAAAGATGAATAGTCGTTTGAGGAGTCTACAAACTGAATGACACAGGGTGAGGAACTGGACCCGATGAGGAAGAGGGAGGCAGAATAAAAAGCAGGCCAGAGAAGAGGGCTTATCTTCCTCTGTGATACACAAGCCTCTCCAGTAAAAAAAACCGGTTTAAGGACATGATCTCTGGTTCCTCCTGATAATGATTTTTTAAAAAAATATATCAGAAAGAAAATGGAAAAAATAAGCTCAAGTTGGCTTCCAGAATACCCCAGCTGGCTTGCTTCAAATATTTAAGAAGCTGTACTCAAAGTTGTGTGATGGAGGAAAAAAATCAACCAACAGCAAGTATATCTGTAAGGACATTAAAAAAAAAAAAAAAAAACCAACACATTGAAATTGGCTACACAGCAGACGTCCCATCCACAAGCATAAAGCTCTCAAAAAATAAATAAATAAAAGGAAAGGAGCTGGAAAGTTAAAGGTATAGGTGAAAAAGCACACAGCCATGATAAATCTCAGGAAAACATAATGCAAAAAATACTTCTCTCTGACTTTAGAGTGAAAAGATAAGAAACCAGAGAAGCTAATTTTGAGTAAAAATAAAGATTTATCACTGTCAAAATATTCTTGGATTTGCTGACTTCTCAAGGGAGGTTTTTTAATACTACATTTGAAGATCATTTACTGCTGAAATTACTGTCGGCTTCAGACTACCCCCCGATACTCCTCGACTTTAACCCCTTATCTTTTTTAAAGCTTAAAAGGACAATTTTAAATTCACCACCATCTCCTTTTGGGGCCGAAACAATTTTCAGTGAGTACCCAACATATTTACGTAGCCTTGGAACCTTGCAATTACCTTGCGGAGATGCAAACAGGAGAATATTTTTTGGAAACCAATTAAAGGAATAGAAATAAGCTAACTACCTATTTCAAAATGAATAATCCTTTCTATAAAACCCAAGCCGGGAGCAAAGAAAAGGGGAAAGAGGCCATTTGTATGAGAACACTCACATTTCCAGGCCAGCGTCTGTTCATCAGTATCTCCGCTACCCAAGGGCCAGGTCCTCCTCAAGGTGCTGAGGCCGAGTGCAGGTGAGTGAGGCCATGGCCCGAGGGGGATCCTTAGGAAAGTCCTGAGAACTCACTAGAAATAACTGCTCCTGGCAGGAGGAAAAGGGAGTCAGGGAGGGAATCAGGCAGGAGGGGACACCTGAGCTCAATCCTAGCAGGTGAGCAGGATGTAGCAGGCAGAGGAAGGGAGATGTAAAAGAGGAAGAAAGTTCAAGAGAAAAGCCAGAAGGTGGGCCCCAAGAGCAAGGAAGTCAGTTACCTTGGGCTTGACTGGGCCACACCTGTACGTAGAATTTAGTGTCCTTCAAAGTGGCCTTTTCTCTAAGCTCCTAAGAAACTTATTTGCAGAAGTCATGCCCGTAGCATAACTACAGGTCTTTCAGAGGTCTTTTAAGGATTTCACTCTCACGCAGTGAATGACCCTGTATTTCTTCTCCTCCCATATATTTCATTAGAACAGAAGCCTTAGAAATCACATGGCATTTCCTCATTCTGCAACAACACCCACCTCAAAAGAAAAGAAAAAACCCACAGAATTTGTGTTACATAACCTATTAGCACATAACTGCTCTGATCAAGAAAAAATAGATTTGGTTTTCTAGTATTAATCAAATTCCCTTAAAATGAAAGTGAGTTAGCTAATCCTTTATAAAACAACATACGTACCATGTATAAAATCAAGTACATAAAATATTTTTGTACATGGACAATGACCAGATGTGGCTATGCAAAATACGGTATTAGCATATGGATGATTTTTCTCCTCTTTCCGATATTTTCACTAATATTCTTTTCATAATCATATTTTTAGCACATGGCTTTTAAGATTAATTCCATCTAACCTGAATATAAATGGTCTGCCTTAAAAAAATCTACATTTACAAATTTATCAGTGGAGGAAAGCTAAATGATTAGCATTAGTGATTAGTTGCTAACATATAAGTTACAAGAATCTATGACATAACACTGGTTTAACCCTAGGAGAAACTGGGGTGAAGTAATTACCCAGGCAAAATCAAAGAGTATGTGATTCATGTTAACTAACACGGTGAGTATTCAAGTGGATTTAAAAAAAAACCAATTAGATCAGAGAAAGATTCCCTTGAATTGAACTTAAGGGGCCACGCAGAGCCCTTCTCCGGAGGGAGCAGAGCTCCATTGTCTGAATTTGATCTGAATGGAGGTAACAGGAAAAACAAGGGCAGGCATCCTCTGACCCTGTCCATGGGCCTGAAGGAGAGGCGCAGACAGGGAAGGGTGAGCAGGCAAAGCAGTCAGGCAGTGAGGAGGGGCCAGCTCCCTGCAGGGCTGTCGCCAGCACCATTGTCCACCCTTCCCAGATGGCCCTGGGAAGGCTTGCCAGTATTTTCATTATAATCACAACTTCACAACCTAATGCAAACACAAAGAGTTACACCCTTAGTGTGACCTTTCAGGTGGTTATCAGAAGTTGTTATAGATGTGATGATATGATGTGAGTTACCGGCTTTGAGAAATAGAATACACACAAGCTTCTGAGAATCTGAGATCCGGATTCAAATTCCTGAGCTTCCGAAGCCTTTCCTGGCTGTGTAAGCTCACAGGCAGCACCGGATCTCCCGCCATCTCTACTTCCCCATTTCTCTGATGGAGATGATGGTCCATCCTCTGACTCCTGCTGAAATGGAGCACCTGGCCGGGGCTTGGGCCCCCTGCGAGCCTCCCAACCACGCAAGGGACCTCAAGTACCTGCTGCCTCCCCCGTCAGTAAGCTGCACAGTAACCAGGAAAAGGAGCTAAGGGGAAAGCCCCCTGCTCAGCCCTCCTCGCCTCCCAGAGAAGGAGTAACTCTTGGGGCGTCTGGGTGGCTTAGTCGGTTAAGTGTCCGACTTCGGCTCAGGTCATGATCTCACAGTTCATTAGTTCAAGCCCCGCATCGGGCTCTGTGCTGATAGCTCAGAGCCTGGAACCTGCTTCCAATCTGTGTCTCCCTCTCTCTGCCCCTCCCCCACTCGCTCTCTGTCTCTTGTCTCTCAAAAAATAAAATAAAGACATAAAAAAATTTTTAAAAAAAAAAGAAGGAGCAACTCTCCTCAGCTGTTTCTGAAGCATGAGTTAAGAGTACAGCCACGTTCTTCTCTTCCAAGGGGACCCCTCTTCCATGGGGCCCCTTGAGCTAAAGAAGCCTGCATGCTTGTCACCATAGCTAAACTGTGCTTGGCACTGTTAAGGAGCAGTTTTACTTCTTATGCTTTATTAAGTGGGACAGGAATTCCAACTGATAGCCCAAAACAAGAAGCCTGGGGGCAGGGAAGGCAGTGGCAAGGCGGGCCCACAAATTATCAAGGTGATGAAGATTTGTGTCTTTTGTCTCCCACCTAGGGAAAATGGGAGTTGTGTTATTTTTTAATATTTAAAACAGTAGAACACAGGCAGACAACCACTGTCAGACAATAAATTCAACTGAAGGACATTCTAGTGTGCGTAAGCCGGAATTTCACCCTTGTGTCGTTTATTACATTATCGGAACCTCCTGATTGGATTACTTTCCTGCAGTGCTTCTGCTTTCTCTCCATATAATATCTAATATTGCTTATCAAGATGCTATATTTGCCCTTATGTATTTTACCACCTGATATCTTAGGACACCTGTTAGTTAAGAACATTTTTTGTTGTTGTTTTTTGTTTTGGGGGGGTTTGGGGTTTTTTCGGTGTTTTTGTTCTTTTGTTTCAGAAACTCTGGGTCATATGCACCTCACCACATCTGTGACCAAAAAGGCTTAACTGCCCTCACAGGAAGGTTGCAACTGTACTGCATAAAGCTACACCAGCTTCCAGAAGGGTCTAAGCCAACAATTTCATCAAAGCCTTCAAGTCGGCATCTGGTCTAAGTTAACACGTAGAAGAGCAAATAAAAGGCACTTTTCCTGGAGTGCTGCTGGCCAATGCCTCTCGGATTAGCTGAACTAGTGCCGCTGCAGGAGCGCGTTGTATTAGGCACTGTTAGTGAGGAGACGGAGAGAAGCTGTGCAGGTCTTTTCCCTTAATCCATACTAACAGGAAGATCAGCAGACAGGGAAGGAAACATCATCTTGCAGAGACATTAGTATCCAAGTACAAACAGACCTTTACTTGAGATGACAAGGGCTTGAAGCCTCTTTCCCAGCTATGAACAAAATATAAATGCTAGCCTACGTCATCGCCCACAATAGCAAAAGAAAAAAGAAAGCCTTCAGGAATGCATGCACAACTAACAGGATTAGAGAGCTTTTTCTCAAGGAAGGAAGAATAATGTGATGAAGTGGTTTTAAAACTAGAGAAATGAGTTTAGAATTATTTTGGATTATAAAAGCCGGTCTTTCTTGAATTTAACTGTAATATATTCAGTTAAAAGAAGGCAGAAAGGAGGAGTCATGTTTTTATTCTCAAGGGATCACTTTTTTTTTTTTTATAAATACACTAGGAACACAATACATAAGTTGGTAAAGCACACAGGTAGGCAATTTTTCCCCCAGAAGGTTCATATAAGCTGCAAACATTAAAAAAACAAACAAACAAAAAACCCCAAAAACCAATAAAACCAACCACTTAACCTTACTGGTAACCACATTAAATGAGTGAGGTTTTGTGTCACTGTTTAATAAGAATATATAGTATGGGGAGGGTTTGGTTAGAAAATATACAAACAAGTGTGCCTGGATGCCTCAGTTGGTTAAGCATCTGACTCCTGATTTTGGTTCAGGTCATGATCTCTCAGTTTGTGAGTTCGAGCCTCGCATCGGGCTCTGGGCTGGCAGCACTGAGCCTGCTTAGGATTCTCTCTCTCCTCCTCTCCCTGCCCCTCCTCCGTGGGTGCACACACTCTCTAACTAAATAAATAAGGTGCAAAAATGCACAAACACACACAGAGTAGAGACAGGATTTATGAACAAGGATGTTGGGAGTCAGAAAGCCCTGAGTCTGGATCACAAGACAGCCCAGCGATCTCAGACGAGTTTCTCAAGGCATGCATGGGTCAAGTTCTTCATCTATAAAATGACAAGTGATGGTATGCAACTGCCTTGGTCGGAACTTAAATGCATGAGCAGCACTTTGCACGCGACTGACTAAGAGTAAGCACTTAACACAGGATACTGAGACATCACCTTCACGACTGATGCGCCAGCCCTCTGTGCACCTTCCCCAAAGAAAGAACCAGCTGCGAAGAAGCAACAGCCTCGCCAGAATTTCCTCATCCAGGCAAGAAGAAAAGAAAGAGCTCAGATCCTGATGCTCCCTATTTAGTGATGATTTTAAAGTGTGGTTCTGATGGGCATCTCCACTCCAGTTCAAAAGGTGCAGAGCTCCCCGAAGGCGAGGCAGAAGTAGAGGTGGGAGCAATGGGAGAGCCAGGCAAGCACTCGGGCAGAAATCAGAGACCCCACACCTACTACAAGAATAAAAATCTGCTCCCAGCAGCAGGATCCACACACCAGCAGAGGGGCTGTTTTATGGGCGACACTGGTCCCAGCTGTCCCCACACTTCTGCTGCTGGCACAGCTCAGCTGGAGACGGCCAAGACCCAGAGCTGAGGCAACAGCCTGGAGCAGTAACCGCCTAGAGGAAGAGCGGCCAGTTTTCTCCCTGAGGGCGATCCACTGGAAGGCTGGCATGCCTGGCCTTGGGGGGTGGGGGGAAGGACAGCCATGGTCTGCAGGTCCCCTACACCTGGTGGACGATGTACAAGGGACGCCATCACATGGGTGTTGAGCGAGGTTCCAGAGCACAGCTGGTTGGCTGTGTAAAGGCTCTTGGATCTGCTCTGAGGGGTAGGGTCCAAAACAAAAACATGCGTGGGTTCTGCCCAAGTGTCCCAAACACACTCCCGAGTGACTGCTCACTTTATCCCACCACCGAGTCTCTCAGTGCTAGCCGCAGCATGAGCCACTGTCCCTTGGAGACAAAGGAGGGGGGGGTAATCTGCGAGAGAAAATGCAGACCCAGCTGGAAATTCTTCCTGAGAATGTTAAGGCAACTGCTCAGAAGGTGCGAAATACCTCCTCAATGTCAAGGCTTCCCAATCCCCGGAGGCCTGAATCTTTACAGGGCCCGAGGCACCCTTCCCATCAAGTCTATCTCAGCACACTGGCCCTCCAACTCCCTAATTTCAAACTCCCTGGATGTCTCTCAGCTCCTCAGCTGCTAAATGTGTCTTATACACACCACTCTCCCCCTGGACCCTTGGCTAATTCCTACTCACCCTCCTCATCGCAGGCTAAATGGAATCCTTCTCTCCGCACAACCCCAAGGTTTCTCCCCTGAACTAAATGCCCGTGAAACCCTGTACGTGCTTGCACCTTGCCAGGCTTAATTTGTGTAAAGTCCTTCTTTCGTGGTAGACTATACGCTCCACGCAGGCACGGACTGCTCAGTTATTACCACTGGATCGCTAGCATGAGTAGTTGCTGACTAGCTGCCGGCACTCCAACTTTCTGTCCCTCCCCCAGCAGCACTTGCCTCTAGGCAAACACTGCTAAGCCTTTACTACTACTGCCCTATCAAACCTCAGGTCGCCCTTCAAAACTGTGCCCCCAGGTCACCTCCTCCAGGATATCTTTCCCCGTCTTTCAGGAATATACCAGCCTCTGACCTTCACCCTGGAAGAAGGAAGCAAAGCTTCAGGGCAACGCATACAGACCTACCTTCCAGCCAGGCCCTGCCGTTAATGAGGGGAGTGACCAGAACTGGGGCCTCACTTTCCAAATAATAAAATGTAATTCCTGGGGCTGATCAACCAAAACATCTAACGGAATCTGGCACACAGTGCATCTGAGAAAACAGCCGCCTCCATCTACCCCCCTCTACGCCACGTATGGTTTGTTGCTAAGTTATTCGTCTTGACCTCAAGTTGTATGCCCCCAGAGGACATTCCCTTATGCGGGCTCCTCAATATGAAATCAGCATATAAAAACAGCAACAATAGCTGCATCAACTCACCCTTGCTGAGTGCTTAATATTTAGTGCATATGTTTACAAGTGCTTCACTTCTAGTATGTTATAGTGGCTCCCAATTTTAATTAAATCCAACCATAGAGGAAACACATGCAGTAAACACATCTATCTCTGTATTGGTATCCCAAAAGTCTCAGTGTAGTGTTAAGCTTTAAAAACCACAGAATTATAGCAGTTTTTACAAAAACAGTTTAGAGTTTAGAAATTTAAATTTCTTTTACACTTAGTTTCTACATTTTGAATGCAAGACTCTGAACTTAACACGTTTCAGTCCCTCTGATTAAAAAGGCAAACGCGGGGCGCCTGGGTGGCTTAGTTGGTTGAGCGTCCGACTTTCGCTTAGGTCATGATCTCGCGGTTCGTGGGTTCGGGCCCCGCGTCGGGCTCTGTGCTGACTGCCAGCTCAGAGCCTGGAGCCTGTTTCAGTCTGTGACTCCCTCTCTCTCTGACCCTCCCCTGCTCACGCTGTCTCTCTCTACTGGAAATAAATAAAACATTTAAAAAAAAAAATTTAAAAAAAAAAAAAAAAAGGCAAACGCTAAAATTCCCTAAACAGCATTTAGGGAAATTCACGAAGTTATGTTCACTTAGCTACTACAGGATTCTCTCTCTCTCTCTCTCTCTTTTACGGCAATGGGCTCAATTTGGAAGTGGTAACTGGTGGTTTCTACAGGTGTGGTGGAGTGAGGACCACACAGGTGGCTGCCAGCTGGCTGCAGTCACACTTCGTCCCTTTCTGTCACGAGTAGGCAGGCCTACCCCAGACCGTGACAAGCCACAGCGATCTCTCACCACCACTTGCCTCTGATCTGGCAAGTAATGGGTCTCCGAGGTGTGAATGAGTCGTGTAAAGTATTTCGGGAACTGTGCTTCCTTCTTAACGGCTGACAGCCACAGACGGGTACAACTGACAGAAATGAGCTTTTCACCCTGTCTCTTTACCACTCAACTGCAGCGTGAAAACATTCTTGAGGCCGGCGCATCCATCGTCGCGTACCTGCAGGACGCTAGTATAGATTACCAACCCCACTCAAATCTCTGTTGGTGCTATTATTTCATGTCAGGTGGCCTTTAAAAGCCTGAAAATCTGTGTCACGCATTAGCTCCCTGGGTTCAGGCGACTTCTGTTGGAGTGTGCCAGAAGCACTGTTCTACACCTGCCGTGCTCTCAGTGAATTTCAGGAGATAATATTGATTATGGAGATTATCGAATGCAGACTCGCAGATGACTTATGCATGATAAAGTTATTCCACAAATGCTTTTGTTAGCTAAGGTTTTCAGACCATGCGGTACTTAACGCCTGGAATAACTCATCGAAAAGGCTGAAACTGTGCTTATTAAAATAATCAGTAACCTGAAGGAAACAAAACACATCTCGACACAAGCCTAGTGAGTTATTTCGCACCAGTTTGTCAGGTCTGACAGTAGAGCCACATGCAACAGAGCGCTGTGGTGTCCGAACTGTCCGCTGCCGTGTAACAAACCACCCCGACAAGCAGTGGCTTAAAACAGCTGACACCCTCAGATCCTTAAGATGGGCAAAGCCTGGGGGAAACAGCTCATCTCTGTTCCCCGTGTCATGGACTGGGCAGCCTGATGGGCCGCAGGACCTCAAACAGCTTCACTCCCTGGCCAGCTGCCTCAGCTGGGTGGCTGGAACGGCAGGCGGCTGGCCAGGCCCACGGTCCTTTTGTAGCCCCTCGCCCGCCAGGGCCACGCTCTCCGGCAGGGCAATCAGGCTTCTCCCTCTGGAGGCTGCCTTCTAAGAGGGTATCACAGATTGTGTCTATATGTTGAAGTCCTAACCCCAGTACACTTCAGGATGTGACTGTATTTGGAGAGAGGATCTTTACAGCGGTAATTTAAGGTGAAATCGGGTCATATGGGTGGGTCCTAATCCAATATGACTGGTGTCCTTATAAGAAAAGGAAGGGCCATCAGGGGTGGGCACACAGAGAAAAAGGCCATCTGAGGACACAGGGAGAGACGGCCATCTGTAAGCCAAGCAGAGAGGCCTCCGGAGAAACCCAACCTGCCAACACCTTAATCTTGGACATCCAGCTTTCAGGACTGCAAGGAAGTGAACTTCTGTTGTTTAAGGGGCCAGGTCTGTGGTATTTTGTTAAGGCAGCTCTAGCAAGTTAACTGAACAAAAATAGAAGCTACGACACCCCCTAAGGCAACATCCACAAGTTACAAAGTGCCACTTCCCTCACATGGACTGGTCAAAGCAAATCACCAAGCCAGCCCAGATTCGAGGGGTGGGGATTCGTCTCCTGACATGGAGGTCCAGCGCACGCGCACAAGGCCACACAGGGAACTACTGCCGGCCATATTGGAAGACACGGGGAAGAACATGGGGTGAAGTCAAAACCTTGAGTTTTCGGGGCGGCTGAGTGGCTCAGTTGATTAAGCGTCCAACTTTGGCTCAGGTCATGATCTCCTGGTTTGTGGGTTCAAGCCCCGCGTCAGGCTCTGCTGACAGCCAGCTCAGAGCCTGGAGCCTGTTTCAGATTCTGTCAGATTCTCTCTCTCTCTCTGACTCTCCCCTGCTCACACTCGCTCTCTCTCTCTCTCAGAAATAAATAAAAACATTAAAAAACATTTTTAAAAAATTAAAAAAACCAAACCAAAACCTTGAGTTCTCTTACCTGATCTCCAGCTGACAACAAGACTGGCTGGGAAGGCAGGGTAATGTCCACCTCAACGACATGACCATTAGGTACAGTGCTTCACTGGACGGGTTAAAGAGTCAAACAAACAAACGCTTATTAAATGAAATCGCTCAGGTTCATGAGAAACGACACTGAGAAGGATAACATGCTGATAAATCATATGGCTACCTGTACTATAACGTTCTTGTAAATCGTAGATATTGCTACAGAGCAAAAGTACAGATTCTGGGGCGTCTGGGTGGCTTAGTCGGTTGAGCATCTGACTTCAGCTCAGGTCATGAACTCGTGGTTCATGAGTTTGAGCCCGGCATCGCATCGAGCTCTGTGCTGACAGCTCAGAGCCTGGAGCCTGCTTTGGATTCTGTGTCTCCCTCTCTCTCTGTTCCTCCCTCGCACTCTCTATCTCTCTCAAAAATAAAGACTAATGTTAAAAAAAAAAAGCACAGATTCCAATTGTGAATTCTATCCATGGGCATGCACTAACGAAAGCACCCAAACAGTAGTGTAATCTGATGTACTGCAGCACAGACCTGGTCTGTGTAATTTTCCAGGATCTGGTGGGAAGCACACTCTTTTGTGTCTACGGTCCCTGTGCAGTAAGGGCCTCTCCTCAAGGTAATCAGTTTATCAGTCAAGTGCTCCAGAAATCCTAACTGCTTACCCCTCACAAGTTCTGGCTGTCAAAAGAGTGTTCTCTAACTGCGTAGCAGGAAGCACAAGAATTCTAGGTAGGGATGGGAAAAGAGGAGGGGCCCCTGGTAGTAGTAAACAGCAGTTTTACACCAACAGCTTAGAAGCCAAACACACAACCGCCTGCTTTGGCTGGATTCTGTTAAGCCAGCACCAATTAGAACGGAAGTACAAAGCTTGAAATAATGATTCTTATCCTAAATAGAAATCCTGCATGAGCACAAAAGCAGGGAACGAACAGAGTTAAATGTTGGAGAGTGAGAAGCATTATGTGCATGGCTGGAAATGAAACCTCAATCAAGAATGACTTGCAACAGTCTTAAACCTGACGCTGAAGAACACCCCTGATGCATATTTATTAGGTTTGCCGTCCAAGAGGCTTGTATTCCATAGCACTTGCAGCCATCATTAACAGGCACTAATGACCACAGCCTTTCAACGCCACCACGGCGCACTGCAATGCAGCTCAGAGCAGCTGGGGGGATCAGAACAGATGGCCTGCTTCCCTTCAAGGCAGAACTTTCTGCAGGTGACAAAATGACTGTTAGGTGACTGACAAAAAGAGAAACAAAAGTAGAAACTGGAATATCTGATGTCAGAACAGTGGGTGTTTAGTATTGCAGGGAGCCTTCATTGTGGGCCCTTATGGCTGGGAGGATTGTTTACAAAAGCGCAGCTGGGCTACAGAATTGCAGTGTTCCTTTCAAATCCAAAAGCCTTCCCTGAGCCCTGGACTCCTCTGTGCCGTGCAAGTGAGGCACTGGAGTGGGCCTCCATTCCTTCCAGATACTTGGGAAGTGCTCCTATGCACCTGAGAAGGTGTGCCTGGCACTCTAAGGCAGGTAGAGGTCAGGGTCTCCGCCCTCCAAGGACAAACTTCAAGAGAAAACCAGATAATTTCAACGACCGCTAGTGGAAGGCCATCGCCAATCTGGGCCCGTGGCAAGAGCACAGTGGACTGAACCACGTGTGTGTCTAGGGATGTCAGATACATGTCCTTATATTTGTTTACACTTCCATTTTCCCTGTGGTGGTTTGTTTATATACTCTGCCTCCTTAACTAATATAATACGAGGCTGTAAGAGCGGAACCCACCCAGGGTGGCTTACACAGAAAGCAGTAAATAAAAATCCAAAGAAGGTGGGTGCTCTCGGAGGACACGGGATTATTTTCTCAGAAAAGCCCTTGCTGACTATTCAGCCTCTGAGGGCCTCCCACGGCCTATCCCTAGTTCCGTCCCCTGCTGGTCTCCTATGCCAACCCACTCTCTCTCTTCCCCCTTAGCCCTCTTTCTTTTCCCCATGGCACCCTCTGTCATGACATGTTTTAGCTATGTGTTTGCTGGCTCCTGCACATGGCCCACCCCTCCCACGGAAAGGGAAGCTCCCTCTGGCAGAGTGCTGTCTCTCGTCTATCTCCCTGGCTTCTGGCTGTGGCCGTGCCCGCGCAGTGCGGCTTCCCCATCAGAACTTTGGACACTGAATGAAGAGCCTAACATACGGAGCTCTGGGCTGGGGGCGGGGGGGGGGGGGGGGGGGGGGGGGGCGGGCACCAGGTCTCATGAGGGGCAGGAACCAGAATCTGGGACCAAAACAGCTGCAAGCGGCTCACACTCGGTTCTGCTCTTCCCCAGACCTCCTTTTCCTTCTCCCAAGGCTGCATTGCATCCCGGCTTTGTAAAAGTGCCTTCTCCACTCCCCTTTCAGAGCTGAAAACCCTGCTATCGGCTCCCATGGCCTGAAGATAAGGCCCCAAATCTTTCCAATGACATATAAGTGCTTTATGACCTGCCCCCACCCTCACCTGTGATTTCTGTCAATTGCTCTTTGTAGCCCTGCAGGGCTTCCCCCTGTCTTCCCTGTCCTTGCCCCCCCTTCTCCCGGATGCACACTTCACATCTGGATCTGGGAACCCTAGTTCTTCGTGGTGCCTAGAGCACTCTTTCCCTCCCTCCCTTCCTCCTGGCCATGCTCTCCTCCTCTGGGCGCAGCACGGTGTCAGGCGGCCCTCCGCTCTGCAGGCTGCTTTCTCGGTCTCTGGCTGGACTTTAGGCCCCAAAGCGGCAGGGGCGGTGCCATGCTCATTCATCAGTGCACCCCCTGGTGCCAAGCACAGCGTCCCACACTAGTAGATGCTCAAATATTTGTAGGCGAAATAAATGAAGACTGTATTGGGAATGGCTGTTCACCAAGGAGCTGTGACAAGGGGAAGACAGCAGCTCACAAGGGCAGGGAACGTGACTGCCCTGTTCACTCCGCTGTGCCTGGAAGAGTAGACACCCAATAAATATTTGTTGAATGAATAAATTCCTGGCTTGCCCCATGTCGCTCCACCCCTCTTCTCTCCCATTTGAGAAAACATATCAGAATGCAAGTGGGTGAAAAATGACATTATTAAAGAGACATCTCAGAATCATTTGACACACCAATACTTTATTACTTGCTCTAAGTTACTGGACACATAACTCAAAACTGATCATCACAAATGAGGCAGTTTGAGACAGTGGTTGAGAACAGCTGATTTAGACAAAGCTAAGACATATGAAGCACTTTCTGCTCTTATCATTTTATTTTCCAGAAGCGGAAGATGACAATTCGCTCAGTAAGAACTAATAACTGACTCATTCTTACCCTCACTGTTCTCTGTGAAATAGGTTCTGCACACGCCCCAGGAGAAACCTTCCTTTAAATGAAACGACATTAAAAATTCCTTTTCCATTATTTTTCCCCCATACCAATGAGGTCCACCAAGTTGTTGCTGTCTCCACTCAAAAGCCAGCCCACAGCCCCCCGTGCTTACTTCTGGAAGGTCATGTTGCTGATCCCTGCACAGCAGATAAAACATCACTGCACCGCTGTGACCATACTGGTCTCCCTCAGATTCGGCAACTGGTCCGTTTTTGGCTTTCTGGTGTTTTGTGCGTATGTGTTTTACCTCTTGGACAAAAATATGTTTGGTAAAGTTGCTGGGCCCCCGATCAGCCCGGTTTTATTTTTGTTTATATAAAGTATCCCCAAATATGGATCACATGATGAAAAACATCCAAAAATGAAAAGTCCTAACAAAGGTGTCAGTCTTGATATGTTAAAAAGAGAAATAAATCTGAGGCAGCCAGACGAGAAACCACACAGCCAGCCACATACGCCAAACAAGGCTAAAGTTAGTAAAGGAAAATATAGCAACCCAAAGCTAGTAACATCATGACCCTTAATAGCCTACAGAATTAGACACTCTGTCCACACAAACAGATCTGAGCTCTTCAGATCACCCCCACACACTGAGTGGCAGTAAAGATTTAGTTTTACCTATGAAAAAAAAAAAAAAAGACCTTTAACTTTATAAAGGATACTGGTGTTTGAAGTCATTGGGCCCAAATTAGAGAGGAGGATGAGAAAAGGAAAAGTATTAGGGCGTATTTTAAGGTTTCTTATTACTACCGAGGGGAGGAGTAGTCAAGGCAAAGTGCCAAGGTTAAAACAAAAACAGCATATAGAAATCTGGAGCTGCTTGTTTAAAAATATAAAGGCCATAAAACTGTTCAGGCAACAGTGTCCTTTGTCTTATCTGACAGAATGCCGCACCATCCAAAGGAAATAAGGCAGGCCCCACCCCCACCCCTTGACCTTTTAGCCTTTTGAAGACCTTGATCAGTTTCCACTAAAATACTTTGTTTTCCATCATGTTTATAAGTACTCATACGTAGAGGTTTTTAACCTATTTTTGCACCAAGGATCCCTTTGGCAGTCTGGTAATGCCTACTGAACCCTTCTCAGAAAAATGGTTTAAATACGTAAAATAAAACACAAAGGACTACAAGTAAAAATAATTATACCTAGTTATCAAGACAGTTTTAAATTATGAGACGATAATACATGCATTTCTATATTAATGCACCAAAAACAAATTTAGTAGCAGTTCTATTAGTTGTCTATACTCATAATTGAGTGAAATCCTACATTTCAGTCTGACTATAGTGAAAATAGAGAGTCATCCCTGCCTCATCCAAGTTCAGGGCTTCCTGAATTCCATCTGAGGACCCTAAAACCCCATGGCTGGGTTTGGGAGAGCCAATAAAAATATATTTGGTGAAGCATCAAGTTAAAAATAAAGCCTGGCAAAACATATTATCCATTCAACTGTGCAACATTTTCCTAAAAAACCATGGATGGGCCCTTAGTCAGCAAGCGAGCTGCATGCTTCAAACTGAATCCAGAAAGGGATTCTGCTCCCCCCATGCAAGTTACAGAAAACTCGAAGCCTTGAGGAAGTGACAGCACTGCTGGAGTCTGACGTGGGAAAACAGCAGTGACCAGGCAGTGCAGGGATCCAGCTCAACTGTGAACATGAACAAATCTCCTTCCTTCCGGGAGCCTCAGTTTCTTCTTCTTCGTCAGTAAAAATAAAAGGGCTAAATGTATACCATGACCCTGTAGGTCCCTTCCAGGTCTAAGATCCTATCTTCGGATTATCTCTTCCTTATGCTGGCTTTTGTAGCCTATTTAGCTTAATTTCAAAACATTATTGCCTTGCTTAAGTTTGGAACAGAAAGTTTGACCAAATCTGAATGTCTTCACATATAATCAAACACCAAAGAGTCAAATATATGTATACCGTTACAACCTTTTTGAAAAAGCCTGTTTCGCACATACCTACTTCTAAAAAAGTACTCACAGTGTTGGTATTTTCTATTTAAAGCCAGTTCCCATTCGAATTCTAGCATATCACCTTAAGAATATTCAAAACCAACACACAGAATGGTAACTATGCATTTTCCACATTAAATCAAGGAGCAGTATTACAGGATATAGACCAGGAAGGGCCCTTAAGACTACCTAATCCAATCATATTTCATTATCACTTTAGACAGAGAAGGTAAGAGACTAATCCAAAGTCAGGATGCTGGTTGGCAAGGAAGCAGAGATTCAATCCAGGACTGCTGACTGTACCTTTATGATCTCCCCACTACACTGAACTGCCTCTCAAATCTAGACATCCTTCCCCAACTTTAACATGTCAGCTAGGTTTAAAAGGAATAGCAAGAAAGGCCTGACAGGTAGACTTGTCATTTTCTCTACCCTGAATTACGTAATGGGCACAACAAAAGGTTGTGGCATGATGCGTTCATTGGCTGGAACCAAGGAATAATGAAATTCCATGAATCCAGCAAGAAGGTGATGACCCAACTAACATCCTAACTATCTGGCAATTCTCCTAGCACTGTATAGTATAGTATATGAAAAGACCCTTATTTGCCTATAGATTTAGGCAGAAATCTGTATGCAAATAGCTATACATATAAACCTCTTCACACATACAGATATATGTATACACATATATAGACATACACATATATACATATATACAGTTCCTCAGTCTGCTTGCCAGAACTTCTCACTAACATTTTACTATGAAACTTAAAAGAGAGGGAAAGGAAGAAATTTAGAAGAAAACAAAAAGGTAGTTATAAAACATAAAAATAAAGCACTATTTTATAGGCAAAAGCTTCTATCAATATCAACATTGGTCATTTTTAGACATCAACACTAATTTTATCAATAAGAAAACCTACTACAAATTCTCTATCAATATTTACATCCCAGATGATCAGATATACAAAGGTGATATTAATTATTTGACTGTTACTATTGTTTTAAGAGGGAGGGCAATATCTTGAATCCTACAAATAGAATATGAATTAGTAAGGGTCTCTTTAAAAGTCTACCTACTACTCACTACTTCCCCAGCATTCTTCAGTGTGTTCAATATTTCTAGAGTCAGACATCTACTCTTGGAAGACAGAAAGAAAAAGAAAGAGAGAGAGGAAAGAGAAGAGAACAGAAAAAGTCCACAATTCTTCTCAGGTATTCAAAAACCTGACCAGTATCTTCTCCATAGTCTGATGTCAACTCCCATTTTACTTCCTCAGAGAGACCTGCCCTGACCCCTAGCTAAAGAAAGCAATACCTACCTGGGGTCGACACTCCCTAAGTGAACCACTTTCTGCTGAGACGTTGGCAACACCTGACATCGTGATTTATCATCCATTTGTTTACATGTTTCTTTCTCTTACCCTGTCCCTCCACACTAAAATGAAAGCTCTTTGTTCACTGCTGGATCCTCAACCCCTAAGTAGTGCTGGCACACAATAGGTACACATATAACTGCCGAGTGTCTGGCCCAAAATATTAAAGTGCCAACTATGCCATTCTTAGTGCCTCCTGGAAAACCATTAGTCAGGGACAAAGCACACGCAATGAGCAATGCATTTACATAGCCTACTTTAGAGTAAGCCAAGACAATCCTGGGTATAAATCCTTTCCACTGCTTTGGAATGCCCTGCACTTCCAGCTAGAAACACAAAACCTCTCCGGGTCCACTCACACCATGTTTTTCTGAAACGTCTCAACAATGATTTCCTCAAAAGGAAATAATGAAATAAAGTTCTGGCAGAAGTTAATCTTTCCTGTCAGGTTCACAGAGTACGTTAAACATACTTTGAGGCCAGACACACAAACAAACTCAAACTCCACAAAATTAGGTTGGGCGGAGGTTACATAAGACCCGCTAACTCCCCCGTCACTCCCCCCTCCTTCCAGTGAACCCTGACATCTGTCTTTTCAGCACAATTAAGATGCAGGTGAGAAAAACCGCTTCTCTGCAAACTTCAAGGCAGGTAATGAGACTTTCAATAATATTCCACTTAATACTGTAGCAACAGAGTGAGGAGGAACAGACAACTTCCAGCTGTACTGTGTCTGGAAGCTTCTCTTAAAAATGCTTCTCTTCGAAATTACGTTTAAGCCCACACTTACTTCAAGGTATTCAGTTATCAAAACACGTTTTTTCAGAGTTCCCTGAGTTTTTGCATACCCGCGGCTCCTCATATGTGTGTGAAGCCTACCTAACAGCACAGATGATGGTCTGAACACGGGTCTTTCAAGAGCGAAGGACAAAAGCGCGGGTTCCCAGGAGTGACACATCCAAAGGGGAACATAATCCTTTCTCCTCCTAAATACTAAACCCAAGTTGCTTCCTCTCCCGAGTTCCCTGCATTTCCCTCCTCCCCATTCTGCTCCCCTTTCACTGCCCACTTTATCCTGCTTTAATCCTGCGAAGCCTCCCTCCCGGCTTATTAAGGGTAAACAATAGAAATGTCACAAGGAAACTCAGGAAGTAGATGAAGTCTCTAATTGCTGCCGTTTAACGATTGTAGATAATTACTATCTTCAAAATGTGGTTTTCACAGCGGAGCGGGAGCCGAGGCGGGCGAGCTGCACGCCGCCCGGAGCACATCAGCGAGGCCGCGGCCCGGGACCGAGGGGATGCGGCCCCGCGTCCCGGAGCCTCGGCAGGCGCAGCCGCGTCCCAGCTCAGGGTCCCCCCCCCCCCCCCCGCGGACACTCGCGGCCGGGAGAGCCGAGGGCCAGCCTGCCGCCCAGGTCACAGACAGTTCACAGCCCCCGGCGGCGGCGACCCGCGGCGGTCACCATAACAATATGCAAAGCGCTACCCGCGGACGCCCACCGCGCAGATCCCGCTGCCTGCGGCGGCCAAGCCCGCAGCGCCGCGCTCGGAGTTCCGGGACCCGAGATCACAGTCCACCCCGGCAGAGGGGCCCCGGGGACCGGGCTCTACCGGCCTTTCAGCTTCGCCAACTGGGGGGTCTCCTGTGACACCGCGAGGTGCCTGCGACGGTGGAGCCTTGGCCCGGCCCCTAGCCGCCCTCCCCGACCCTAAGACGTGCGGGGAAGTAGAGCAGGGGTCCCCCGCGGTACAGACGGGCACTAGGTCCCCGAGAGCAGTGCCTTGCGGGACGCGGGGTCTCCACAGTCCCTCCCTTCCCTGGGCCGGCCCCGCTCCGCCACTTCCTCGGCTGCCGCCGTCCTCCGCCGGGAAAGCGCGTCTCGGTGGTCTCTGCAGCGCCCCGCGCGCGCTGATGGCGGGCACCGCTCCCCCGGCGCCTGCCGCCCGGGCCCCTCGAGCCGCCCCCAGCGCCCCAGCCGTCCCTAGGGAGCACCCGAGCCACCCTCCTGGCCCCGCTCGCGGATGCGGGCGCCCGGCAGTCACTCAGCCCGCAGCGCTCGCCGCCCGCCGCCTCGGAGATCTCAGGACTCACCCGAGTACCACCAGCTCCCCGTATTTCACAGGCTCCTTATTGGGGGCGCAGTGCTCCTCCTCGCCGGGGGAAAACATGGAGCCCCGATCGGCCGCCGCCGCCGCCGCCGCCGCCGCCTCCTCCGCCGCGATGCCCGCGGAGTCCGCGCCGCCGCTACAATCCCATCCTGAGAACGGGGTGAGCGCGCCGGGGAAGGGCACGGCGGCGAAGGGGGCACGGGGCGGCCAGTCCCGCGGCTGCTCCGTCGTGGCTGTGCGGCTGCCCCGCTGGGCTCCCCGGAGCTCCGCTCGCCACCGCCGCTCGGAGCAGGACTCGGCAACAAATGGGACCCGGCAGCAGGGGGACCTGCCCGCGCCGAGCGCCGCCGCCGCCGCCGGAGCCCCGCCAGGGAAGGAGGGAGGAAGCCAGCACCGGAGGGGCGGGGGCAGCGGGCGGGGGAGGGGCGGGGGCAGGACCGCGGAGCCGCCCTGCCGGCGCGCGGGCAGGTGGGAGCCGCCAAGCCCTCCGCCAGAAGGCGCGCTGCCCCCCGCACGCCCGGCGCCCCCTCCCTCCGGCGCGTGGGGCGGCCCGCACCCCCTCCCGCCCCCCTCGGGCCCCACGGTGGCTCGGCCCCCGTGTTATGTAAACATAGAGTAAAAGGGAAAGGAAGTTCTTAAAGGAGCAGCTCTATTTTTTTTTTCTCTCGCTTCCTTCCCCAAACTTATAGCACGGGGTTCTCAGCCCTTGCAGCCCAGTTCTCTAGCTGCTGAAAGCTGCACAGGATCCCGGAAACGCAGTCGTCAAGGTTCCCAAGCCTAGCCTAAAAGTCCCAGTTTCCTTAGATGTAGAAAAAAGAACTTCCTCTCAGGGTTAGAGAGCATTTGCCTTCCCGGTATCATTGTGCAGCGGCGTGCATCTGTAGCACACGCACCTGGGTGCCTCCTCTTCCAAAAGCAAGTCTTTCAAAGCTTGAAGGTATCTAGAAATCTGGAAGGTTTTGCTAATTGGTGCTCAATTAGAGGGAGTTTTGAGTTTCAAAGGCTCTTGGAGCACCCTGCCAGTGTATAGGCTATAGCTACCCGGTTTGTGGTCAGCACAGGTCCACCGGATTAAAAACAAAGAAAAAGAAAAAAGTTGGTTTTGGGTTTTTTTTTGTTTTGTTTTGTTTTTGTTTAAATCCATACTCCATCCACATTTCTCATACCTTCTCTCACTCCCCGAAGAAATTTAACAGGAACTTACCTGGGTGAACTTTTTAGTGAGTATAAATGTCCTTTATTACCATAACTTAACGCACTATGCTATAGCTTTCAAACGGTTTTGGGTATAATAGATTTACTCACTGCTGTTTTTCATCATGCAGGATTTCATTGTTTTACCATTTACTAAGCACTGGTAACATGCTGGAAACTGCATATTATTGCCAGTCACTGCCTCCCAAGTCTGTTAAATATTTAAAGAAATAAATACTGCCAAAGCTACCCTATGTATGAACAGTGACTGATTAGCCATGACCCTAAGGAAAGGGCTAGTAAAAAAAAAATACATCTATAATCTTCCACCCTGCCATTTGGCACTCTTTGCCTAACATTCTCTGACATGTTATTACTACAGTGACATGATACTTCAGAAAATTTCACTTCAGTTACTAACTGATTTTTTAAAATTCAGGCTTTAGAAATAAATTACTTCAATAACTATAGCCACACCGTTGGTAAGCCAAACACACATAAAAACCTTAAACCATTAACTTGTTTCAACGAAGTAGAGAAATTCTATATTTCAACTGAATACAGCTATTCTGCACACTTTATATATTCTCTGTATTTTTAAGTATATATTCTGTTATACTTTAAATCAGCAATCCTTCACTAACAGGTTGAATGTCTTCTCACTAGTATTTTGATGCGAATTTCTGTCTGAATTTCTGTTTGATTAATGTTACCTTCATCTGTGGACTTTATGCTTCTACTCACCATATAGATGTGTGACTAGCAAAGATCTATCGGAATCATGCCATGGTTATGCAGTCCCCTGTTATTATAGTACTTGGCCCTGTCATTCTAACTTCTCCAGGCTTGTTCTGTTGCTGCGAATGCTCTCTAGACTACAATTACCTCCTCCCTTCTCCTCTCTTGGCATGCTGTGCTTTTGTGCATTGCATTACACTATTCTGGCTCCATTTCCTCCTTGCTGTGCTCTGCATCTGCTCTTAGGAAGATAGAAACAAATATTTATTAACCTCCTACCAAGTTCCAAACGCTAGCCTGAGAGTTTCCCATAAGATGTCCCAGTCTTCGAAGGTTCTTCGTTCCAGCTGTCTGCCCATGGCGCCCCTGATTTTCAGAGGGACAGCGCTGTCTGTTCGTTCCCCCAGCATGTCTTTGAGTTCCAAATCAGGTCTGACTTTATCAGCATTATTTAGGAAGTATTGCTTTGAATAAGTTTTTGTAACAGTGGAGACTTTTACCCTAGACAGCTCAGGGCTTGCAGACCAGGTTTGTAAATCACTCCCAGACCTGAAAGTCTCAGGAATGTATACAGCGCCAAGAGTGGAAATCCAAATGAGCACATGGGCTGAGTGAGGACTGTGGCAAATGAGCAAGCCTGTGCCATCTAAAATGAGCATCGCTTTTCTCCAGCTAATGGTTACCATGTGGCAATAACAGGTCGCTATTGCTAAATTTAACTTTTCTTAAAGCCCACATCCCAAATTTTATGCCAATTTCCCAACTTTCAACTGTCAAGCAATTCATTCAAGTTTTGTGTTTTTGTTTTTGTTTTGTTTTGTTTTTTTAACACAGTGTGGGCCCACCAGAACTGTTTTTCTCCATTGGACTCAAGGTCTTCAAATTTATATTCTCTGATTTCAAGGAAAGTAATAAGGTAAAGGAACACTTTTTTTTTTTAATCTTTATTTTTGAGAGAAAGAGACAGAGTGTGAGCAGGGGAGGAACAGAGAGAGGGAGACACAGAATCTGAAGCAGGCTCCAACCTGTCAGCACAGAGCTCCATGCGGGACTTGACGTGGGGTTAGATGTAGGGCTGGAACTCACAAACCACGGGATCGTCACTTGAGCCGAAATCGAATGCTTAACTGACTGAGCCACCCAGGCACCCAAGTAAAGAAACACTTTTAAGTG
This sequence comes from Hyaena hyaena, assembly GCF_003009895.1. Taxonomy (NCBI): domain Eukaryota; kingdom Metazoa; phylum Chordata; class Mammalia; order Carnivora; family Hyaenidae; genus Hyaena; species Hyaena hyaena. The sequence continues at coordinate 250,971 of NW_024081142.1, read as the reverse complement.
GCATCAAATGGCAGGGGTGGGAGGGGAGCAGAGCAGCAGGGCATAAATTTAACCTTTTCAGAGAGTTGGTGATGTATGTCCCTTTGCAAGGCAGCTTGCACCTTTCTCTGCCCCCCTCTTTTTTAGAGTTTTCTGCTCACAACTTAAGCCCATTAGAACATTACCCCTACCAATCCCTCGCTAATATTAGGAATCTGATTGTAGCATAAATTTATCTCTTCTTGAATGTAATTGTTTTAGTTTGTAGCTTCAGGCTGGTGGGACAATCTGGCTGTGCCATCTGCCAACCCACTGAAAGCCACGGTGGGTCTGACCGACCTAGCTGCCAGGGCAGACCCGCCCATCCCCTCCCTGCTCACCATTCCATTTATGTCTCTCCTAAATTACTCTCCTAAAGAGGATGACCCACCCACTGCATCCCAGAGGGAGTTGATGCGATTTCTTGGGCTACGAAAGGCCATATGTTTACTACACAAATAAATCATGTAAGGCTTTCGCTTGATTTCTCTCCCTGTGATGTCTACCTCTTTTAAGTTAGAATGAAAACATTTGGTGAATAAGTTTGCTTGTCTTAACCATACCTTGAATAAAGCCAATCAAAAACCTTCCAGTATTTCTAGAAGAAAGAGTCCAATTTTTGATCACTCTATATTCTACCTTACCTGTTTAGGTTTGCAGACTTAGAGTAAAAGGATACTTTAAAGTCTTGTTTTGTTTTAGTCATCCATAATCTCATTACCCAGAAACAGCCTTATATAACATTTTTGGTGGATTTCCTTCATCTTTTTTTATTTTAACTTTTTTGACGTAGTAGTGATAACATAATTTGTAATCACCCTTTATACAGCTTGTTACCCTCCCCTTTTTTCACCTAATATTATATCGTGAGCGGTTTTCTCTTGTCAGTAAACTCTATAAACATTTTTGTTGTTTTATCATATATGTCAGCCTCTATTAACCATTCCTCTCTCCTGGAACATTGGGAAGATTTCTAAATTTTGGTCTTATAAATAATAAACGTATTTGCATTTGTTATTACTGCATGAGAACAGACTCCTACAAGTAAAATATTACATCAAAGGGTATAAACACTTTTAAGACCCTTTGATGCATATTTCCAAAGTGTTCTCCAAAACGGTTATGCCTGCCAATTTACACTGTAACTAGCAGTAAATGAGAGAGCCTGCCTCAGGGAACTCTCACCAGCATTTAAAACCCTCGCTAATGTGACAGGTGATAATTTTTTATTTGCATTTCTTTGATTGCTATTGTGAGGTATACTCACTTTTTTTTTTTTATGATGCTAAAAAATGCATAACATGAGATCTGCCCTCCACAGATTTTTTTTTAGAGTACTATATGGTATAGTTAACTCTAAACATAGTATTGGCCAGCAGCTCTGGCCAACTTTTTCATCTTGCATGACTGAAACTTTATACTCATTGGACAGCAACTCCTCATTTCTCTCCCCTCGCAGCCCCTGGCAACTACCACTGTACTTTCTACTTCCGTTGAGTTTGACGATTTTAGATACCTCGCATAAGTGGAATCGTGGCATTATTTCTCCTGTGCTGGCTTGGTTTTTAGCAAGCTGTCCTCAAGGTTTACCTATGACAAGGCGTATAATAGGATTTCCCTCTTGTTATGGCTGAGTAATATTCATTTCATGTATACACTACAGTTTTTGGTTTTTTTTATAGGTTCATCTGCCAGTGGACATTTTGGTTGTCCTCACTACTTGGCTACTGTGAATAATGTTGCAATGAACACTGAAGTGCAAATCTCTTTGGGTTCCTGATGTCGGCTATTTTGAGTAAATACCCAGAAGTTGAACTGCTAGGTCATATAGATAGTTCTATTTTTAAATTTTTGAGGACACTCCTTTTGCTTTATATAACTGCAGCACCATTTTATATTCCCACAAGCAGGCACAAAGGTCCTGATTTCTCTAGATTCCTATCAACATTTGCTATTTCCTGGGTTGTTTTGTTTTGTTTATCGTGAACATCCTAAAGGGTGTGAGATATCTCATTGTGGTTTTGATCTGCATTTCTTTAATAATTGGTGATGGTGAACACTTTTTCATATACCTGTTGTTTATCTTCGTTGGAGAAATATCTATTCAGTTCCTTTGCCCATTTTTAAATGGAGTTATTTCTTTTTTTTGCTATTGAATGATCTGAGTTTCTTATGTTTTTTGGATATTAACTCTTTATCAGATACATGGTTTGCAAATATTTTCTTCCATTCTATATGTTGCATTTCCATACCGTTGGTTATTTCCTTTGCTGTGCAAAAGCTTTTTAGTTTGATGTCATCCATTTGTCTATTTTTGCTTTTGTTGCTGGTGCTTTTTGGTGTCAAATCCAAGAAATTATTGCCAAGACCAATATCACAAACATTTTCCCTTTGTTTTCTTCTAAGAATTTTACAATTTCAGATCTTATGTTCAAGTCTTTGATCAATTTACATTTATTTTTTTTTGGTATGGTATAAGATAAGAGTCCAATTTCATTCTTTTACATGTGGATATTCACGTTTCCCAGCACCATTTATTGAAGGGACTCTCCTTTTCCATTGTGTATTCTTAGCATGCTTGTTAAATGTAGGTTGATTGTATGCGTGTATGATTGTTTCTAGACTCTGTCACATTGGTCTATAAGTCTAGCTTTATGCCAGTACCCAACTGTTTTGATTACTGTAGCTTTGTAATATATTTTGAAATTAGGAAGTGTGAGACCTCCTATTTGTTCTTTTTAAGATTGTTTGGGTTATTTGGGGTTCTCTGTGGTTCCATGAATTTTAAAATTGTTTTTTCTATTCTCTTCTATTAAAAAATTGAAATTTTGTTAGATTGTATTAACTCTGTAGGTTGTTTTAGGTAGTATGAACATTTTAAGAACATGAAGTCTTCCAAACCATGAACAGGGGATGTCTTCCCATTTATTTGCGCCTTCTCTCATTTCCTTCATTGATGTTTTATAGTTCTTAGTGTAAAACTCTTGTTTTCTTGGTTTAGTCCTAAGTATTTTATTCTTTCTGATGATATTGTAAATGGCATTGTTTACTCAGCGACCTTGTCTGATAGATCATTGTTGGGGAATCAAAACACATCTATTTTTGGTATATTGATTTTGTGTCCTGCAACTTTACTGAATTCTTTTATTACCTCTAATGGCTTTTTTGGTAGAATTTTTAGGCATGTCTACATATAAGATTGTGTCATCTGTGAGCAAAGGTAATTTTACTTTTTTTCCCATATGGATGGTTTTGATTTTTTTTTCTTGTCTAACTGCTCTGGCTAGAACTTGCAGTACTATATTGAATAGAGGAGGCAAGAATGGGCATCCTTGCCTTGTTCCTGATCTTAGAGGAAACACTTTCAGTTTCCCACCATTGAGTTTGATGTTAGCTGTAGGCTTTTCATACATGGTCTTTCTGATGCTGACACAATTTCCTTTTATTGCTGGCTTGAGGTTTTTTTTCTTTCTTTTTTTTTTTTTGTTTTGTTTCAATCAAGAAAGGGTGTCAGATTTTGTCAAATGCTTTTTCTGCCATGTATTAGCAGCATCATGAGATTTCTATCCTTTGTTCTGCTAATATGTGTTGAGCCATCCTCATATACCAGGGATAAATCTCATGTGGTCATGGTGTATGATCCTTTTAATATGCTGTTGAACTTAGTTTGCTAGTATTTTGTTGAGAATTTCTTCATCTATATCCATCAGGGATATTGGCCTGTTTTTCTTTTTCTAGCTTTGTATCAGGGTAATACTGGCTTCATAAAATGAGTTTGGAAGTGTTTCCTCTTCTTCAGTTTTTTGAAGAGTTTGAGAAGAAGTGGTATTAATTCTTCTTTAAATGTTTAGTGGAATTGCTCTTTCCCAGGTTGCAAGATGGCAGGTGAAATGCTGAGAAGCTCAAGATTAAAGAGTAGAAACACCAGGGCGCCTGGGTGGCTCAGTCGGTTATGTGTCCAACTTCGGCTCAGGTCATGATCTCGTGATTCGTGTGTTCAAGCCCTGCATGGGGCTCTGTGCTGACAGCTAGAAGCCTGGAACCTGCTTCGGATTCTGTGTCTCCATCTCTCTGCCTCTCCCCTGCTCGCGCTCTGTCTTTCTCCTCTCAAAAATAAAGAAGAAGAAGAAGAAGAAGAAGAAGAAGAAGAAGAAGAAGAAGAAGAAGAAAACTGAAGCCCAGAAGGGTGATGCTGGTGGTAAGGTTAGGAAGGGTAACCTCAAGGGGCACCTGGGTGGCTCAGTCAGTTAAGCGTCTGACTTCTGTTCAGGTTATGATCTCAGTGTTCGTGGGTTCAAGCCCCGCATCAGGCTCTGTGCTGATATCTCAGAGCCTGGAGTCTGCTTCAGATTCTGTGTCTCCTTCTCTCTCTGCTCCTCCCCCACTCACATTCTGTCTCTTCCTCAAAAATAAATAAACATTAAAAAAAATAAAAGGGTAACATCAAGACTAAAACATCTATGAAGGGCAAGCCCTACTGCAGCAGAAATCCTGTCCTAGTCAGAGGAATTGGCAGATATCCCTGATCAGCTATGTATTCCAGAAAGGCCATGTGCATGGGGAAGTATTCAACAGCTAAATATAGGGTTGAAAAGAAAAAGAAGGGGAGGGTTCTTGCTACTGTCACAAAACTAGTTGGTAGCGACAAGAATGGGTGTACCAGGGTGGTTAAGTTTCACAGAATGCCTAGGTGTTATCCTACTGAAGATGTGTCTCAAAAGCTGTTGAGCCAAGGCAAGAAACCTTTCAGTCAGCATGTGAGGAAGCTATGAGCTAGTATCACCCCTGGGACCATTCTGATCAACCTCATTGGGCGCCACCGGAGCAAGAGGGTGGTTTTCCTGCAGCAGCTGAGCAGTGGCTTGCTACTTGTGACCTGACCGCCAGCCTTCAATCGAGGTCCTCTGTGTAGAACACATTAGAAATTTGTCATTGGCACCTCCACCATTGAGATCAGCAGCGTGAAAACTCCCCGACTATCTCACTGATGCTTGCTTCAATAAGCAGCTGTGTAAACCCAGGCACCAGGAAGGTGAGATCTTCCCCAGAGAGAAAGAGAAACATGAGATTATAGAGCACCATAAGGTTGATCAGAAAGCTGGGGACCCGCAAAGCTGTTCCTCAACTTCAGGGCTACCGCCAGTCCGTATTTTCTCTCACAAATGGAGTTCACTCTCACAAATTGGTGTTCTAGATTTCTTACAAAAACCTAATTAAATAACTGATAGACAGACAGACAGATAGATAGATAGGCAGATAGACAGATAGATAAATAAATAGTGGAAGTCACCAGTGAAGCCACTAACTCAATCTCCTTACTAGTCATAGGTCTGTTCAGATTTTCTATTTCTTCACAATTCAGTCTTGGTAAGTTACATGCTTCTAGCAATTCATCTCTTTCTTTTAGGTTATCCTGTTGGTTGGTGTACAATTATTCTTCGTACTCTCATAATCCTTTTTATTTCTGAAGAAGTGGTAATAATGTCCTCTCTTTTATTTCTGATTTTATTTATTTCAGTCTCTTTTATGCTTAGCTAGTTTAGCTAAAGACTTGTCAATTTCACTGATGTTTTCCAAAACACAACTCTTAGTTTTGTTGATTTTTTTCCCATTCTCTATTTTTATTTCTGCTCTAATCTCTATTGCCTTTCTCCTGCTGACTGCCGGCTTAGTTTGTTCTTCTTTTTCTAGTTCATCGAGGTATAAAATTAGGTTGTTTATTTAAGATTCTATGTCTTTTGTAGTGTAGGCATTTATCATTATAAAGTTCCCTCGTAGTACTGTTTGCTGCATCCCGTAAGTTTAGTATGGGGTACTTCTATTTTCATTTGTCTCAAGATACTTTGTAGCTTCCTTTCAATTTCTTCTTTGCTCCACTGATTATTCAAGAATATGTTGTTTAATTTCCAAATATTTGTGAATTCTTTAATTTTCTTTGCTATCAATTTCTAGATTAATTCCATTGTGGTCAGAAAAAAATATGAGTATGATTTCACTCTCCTTAAATTTGTTAACATTTGTTTTGTTATCTAACACGTGATCTATCCTGGAGAAAAATATGCTTTCTGCTGTTGTTAGGTGGAGGTAGTCACTTTTTAAACAGACACATGTTTGGGTCATGTTGAGCATGTGGTCAATAAAATTTTAACTTTTTATCAGGTAAACTGCTTTTAAGCAGGACATATCTCACCAGGACCTGTACAACTGAATTACTGAATCTAAGTGAAATATTAAATATTTATTTCTATCATATTTCTAATTCATTAGGTTTAGGCAATCATATGGGTCCTCTTTTCCCCTCATTCTTTAAAGGAGGCTTTAATTATTGTAATAAGTAATATATACAGTTAGTAAACAATTCAAATAATACAAAACAGTGAAAAATGTTTTACTCCCATTTTCATCCTACCATTCTTCTCCCTAGTGGAAACCACTGTTATCAATTTCTTGTGTATCTTTCCATTGCTATTCCTTCTACATATTTGGGTAAATAATATTTAAGAAAATACACATAAATGGAGGCACACTAAACACACTCTTCTATACCCACCTCCTTCCACTTAACAAAGAGACTAGTAAAGGCCTCTTTAAGGAGGCCTTTGAGCAGATAGCTGAATTATGACAAGACAGAGTCATCTGTGCAAGATCTGTGGATGACCCGAGGGAACAATGCTGTTCCATCTAGAAGATACAGCAAGTTCAAATGCCCTAAGATAGAAATGAGCCTGGCCTATATTAGCAGCAGAATGAACTTCATGTTGTCTGAACTTACTCAATGAGCAGGCAAGTATCATAAAATAAGTTGGAGACATAGGTAGAAGCCAGATGATCAGGATAATCATGTGAACATTTGATCTGCTTCTCTTTGATACTATAAATTACTAGAGAGTTGGAGATGGTTGCTGAAACAATAAAAACAAAATCACCTAACAACATTATCTATCTAGATATCACGAGACCATAAAATGCAAAATCAAGATACACACTTTAGAAGCTCCATGATAGATGATTAAAGAGTTCATTTTTCCATTCTTAGCCCAAGGTCAGAGTTATTGTGAACAGCGAAGTATAATTTTAACATTGAGATAGCCCTGGAAGAGAGCCTTCCTACTGTCAATCACCACTGAGACAGAGACACAAGGAAAAAGGTTAAACTGAGGCAGAAGAAAGGCATCCTAAATGAGTAAAGAAAGGCTAGTTTAGGAGACAAAGACCTCAGTTCCATATCACTCAATCCCTTTATTCCTATCTTACTTATCCCATCTGTTAAATAGGAATGATAATTTCCTGCCTATATATCTCACAAAGTTTTTAAGAAAAATCAGATGAGATAATGCATGTGACAGTAATTTGTGTGCTGCAGATAAAACATGTGTTGAGTTGTCATTTTCTGAATAAAGCTACAGGAAGAATTTTGTGGGCCGGAGGAGTGAAAATATTAAATAAAAATGAATCAATATATGTGTTAAAAAAAAAAAAACTTCCTGTACTTGTTCTGTGCAGGCATGTAATAATAAGTCAATTTGATAAGTATTTACTTGGGACCTATTATTTTATGGCACCAAGATAGATAAAGCAAATGATAGACCTGCATGAAAGATAGCATGAAACCGGGAGTCATAGGGCCTCACATTTTGGAAGTAAACACCTAATCCCAAAACTAGAGACAGAGGGAGGGTATGGGACTCTGGGTGGCACAGTCTGAACAGTCTGTGGCTTTCCTGCTAGTTGTGATTTGTTCCAGTGGTAGCAACTAGAACCTTAGAATCGAAGCAAGAAACGAATCCAAATGAGAATGCTCTCTACACTGTAAGTTGCTCTTACAGCAGCATGGCTATGAGGGAGTACTAAAAGATCGGCAGATATCAGAAAGCTAAATCTAAAATTTTGATCTAATGTTTTATCCCTTTCCAACTCGCTTATGAATGTCCATCCGACCTTGAATCATATGGATGCATTTGTTTTATTCTTCCCTTTTAATGATCTTTTAAATTCTGCCATTACAATTGCTTATGTCAAGTGATTGGATGTGTTTAGCTGCAGAATTAGTGACCTAATCTCCACTGCCACGTGCCAGTTCACATGAAAAATCCAAGGGCACCCTGCTACAGACAGCCCAGCACAGACGAGACTGATCCCCATAAGTCAACAACGAAAGTCGGAACAAGCACCAGATAACAGGTAGAAGTTATAACTATTTCCCTAAGCTAAATAAGGCAAAATGACATTTTCCATTCCTTTTGAAAGACTAAACCAAGGCTGCAGCCAATTCATGGTACAGGGGAAGTTAAACATGGTAAGACCCACAAAATCAAAAATATCAGTTCACAAAAATCCAGATGTCTGGTAAATTTAAGTTCCTATTAAGCTTTCTCTTTGCTTGGTCACCAGTTTTATGAGGGGTCTTTCTCCTCTTGTACTCAATCCTTAGGTTATGATTAGCTAAAGTCAATATGCAAAGATGTACAGTTCACCAAAAACAAGCCCTAAATACATAAAAGGGAAGCAAAGAGTCTGAACGGTACTAACCACATTTACTTCTTCTATGAAATAATGAAAATTTAATACATGCTAAGCATTTTATTAATTGTGTCCTCATCCATGTTCAGACCAACAGATGCTGAAAGCTAGTAAAAATAGAAAAACAAAAAACAACCCTTAAAAAATCAAATCCCTTGCCCTCTCCTCCATCTCTAGGTATTTTAAAATTCATAATCTTTCTGGCATTTATCACAGACTCACCATATGTTTGCTACTATACATCATATTCAATACAGAATTTCCTTGCACTCTATAATCTTTTTATAATAAAATCATATGGAGTTTAAGTTGAAGTGTCGAGGGCCCTAAGCATAGTTTTTCATTCACAATTAGAGATTTTATTCAGCAACTTTTGAGGATAATGATATACCAGCTATTTATTACTGCAAAACAAAACACCCCAAAAGCCACCCTTGGTCCCATCAGCTTAGGTTAAAGGGTGGGGGCCATGAAGTTCTAACACGGCTGCTATGGGAGCAAGTGAGGAGGCAGGATGTGAGCTGAGAAAACACCTCCCATTGTTTCCTGCAACTATAATTCCAATGGAAAGAGAGCAGAAACATCTGAGTGTAAACAAAATGTTAAAGTATGAAGGAATTATATTTAGTACTACGTGTGGGATAAAAATGAGTAAGAACATAGCCAAAGAAGACACATTAAGCGAAGTAGGCAAGGAGTAGTGAAAGAGGCCAACTACATAAAAGGAAAGAAGGAAGTTCATCCCAGGTGAGATATTGGAAAGATTTGAAATACAGGATGAATAATTCAAACTTAAAAAAAATCTTGTTGAAGATTTTGAGACAGGAGGCGATGAGGTCAAAACAGCAGGAGAGATATTGACATTCAATCACTTAAAATAAGTGAATAGACAGTGAGTGTCTACTATGTGCCAGACCTTGGGCTGAGCCCTGGGATTGTTTGAGTGGTGTGGTTCTAGAGCATCTGAAGGGTATACCCTGCCTGGAGGGCTGCCAAAGGATTCTACTCTTGCGTGTCATTACAGAGAGAATGATGGTAAAGTCAGGACAGCTCAATGACACACACACACACACACACACACACACACACACACAGAGAAGCAAATTAGAAAGGAACATCACCTTTAGTCTAAAATTTTACTTTTCATTCTTTAGTTTTCTCCGCCTATAATTAAAGATAAATATGGGTAATGTTATACTTCTACCATAGGGTCATGAGAAATGTAAAGCTCGATTTTATTTTAGAGTGTTAACAAAAAACCCAGCATCAAACAGGAACTTCGTGGCTGATCATCACACGGCCTTGAATAAGTCTCTACCTCTCTAAGCCTTAGTCTTGATGTAGGTAATAATAATCAATAACACAGACTAAGTGTTTATTATTGCCAAGCACAGTTGTACAGGCTTTATACAAATTAACATATTTAATCCTTACAATAATAACCAGATGAGGTAAATCATTATCCTTTATACAGACGAAGAAACTGAGGTATACAGAATTTAAGTGTCTTGACCACAGTTATACAGGTAGTAAGCAGCAGAACTGTGCTTTAGATTCAAAATATCTGGTTCCAGAATCCATGTGATATGCTATGGTGCCTTGTAATTACTTTTTAAATTAAAAAATATTTTAATTTATACTTCTTGGAAATATGGGCTGAATGCCCTTTTATATGTCCACAGTCATCAACAGTTGGTGTCATACATACACTTCTAGCATGTAACCAACTGGATATACTTCCTTGTCCTAAAGTGACCAAAAGCACAAGGTCAAAGATGCCTATTCATAACATACTGTGGGGAAGGGTTAGGGGAAGGGGGACTCATAACTTGTCCTGGTCAACACTCCAGTAAGACCTTGGAGTTCTAAGCCATTTGCGGCCCCTAATACTCCCCCTTAGCTTGAAAGAGAGCTCTTTCTCTCCTGGTGGATGCCAGTTACTCCACGCTCGATCTTTGCTTACCACGACTACCTCGGCACCGCACATGTGTGCACACACGCGGATGCGCGCACAGACTCACACGCTCTCCGCTGAGGGTGGGCACTCTCCTCTCTATTACAGAAGGCTTGCATTCTTTCTCCCAGATCACTTCTGCCCTAGCTGCCAGAAGGACTACACCAGTCAGCTGGTAAGTTTGCCTGCATCAGCATAGGTGAGGGAGAGGTCCACACTTGTTGCTCTGGGAAAGCAGGCCAACATTAAAATGCTTTGCATGGCTGCTAACCCCCAATTTTCTCAAATTTCATTATTGAAAGGATCAATGTCAGTGTAATAAATACCATATTATCAAGTTTCACGGTCTAATGTAAGTTGGCAGCCCTTGGCCTTTTTACATAAACCTAGGATAAGATGATGTTGAAGTTTGGCCTTTTGAGTTACAAGAAACAGAGCCACTTACGATTCTCTAAGAAAAAAAAAAAAAAGGAGGTTTTGCTGTCAGTCTCCACAGGGATTAAAAACAGAATTGGGGCAGCTCTAGGGCAGATCCTTCAGAAGATGCCTGATCTCTAATGTGTTATTGCTTTTCTCTTTCTCGTTTCCTCTGCCAACTCCTATTTGTTTCCACTTGGACTTTTGCAGAACACATTGGAAATCAAGTCTCTCCATGTTATAATGATTGAGCTTCTGCTCCTACTAATACTTCCTGAATTCCTTTTCTTGGCATTCCTTAGTTTACATTCCTGAGAGAGGGAATATGATTGCAGGTCAGCCTTAGGCTGAGTGGTCTCTCCTGGTCCTGTCAGCTGTGGTGATGAGGAAGAGTCAAATGATAGAGAACATGACTTGCCAGCAGCTCTTGCTCTCTCTCTCTCTCAAGTAGAGTTTGCCTCACTAGAAGCAACTAGTTACCATAAACATACCAAATGTAGGTGGGATATTTGGGGCTGAATGGAAGCAAGCTCTTGGTAACAAGGCATTAAAATTATAATTTTATCTTCTTAAGCTTCAAGTGTCCCCAGCTTTTTCAATCCTTTCCCTAGAGTTTGATTTCCATTGTCTTCCACTTTAATTCAGGCCAAATGATCACTACAAATGAAACTGCCAGAAGGAACAAGAAATGTTCGAAGGATCTATCTTTGTTATTTGGGTTCTAACTTAGGACCTACAAGGCCAGGGTTCACAAAATTATCCTCTAAAGATAATTTGTGGGAGAAAAATAGAAGATTCAGAGATGAAGATGTATTTTAGCAATAAAAAGTGAAGTGGTATTAGGTACAAATAATGAGAATGAATTTTCATCATTTTTATTTTAAATGTTCTCATGACAGTTCACCTAAACAGTATCGGTTAATCTAAGCAGTATCTCCTTCTTCTAAAGACACATTTTCAGAGCAATTTTTGAAGGTTCTTGATCTAGGTATATCCATCATTTTCTCTTGCCCACACCCCCTTTTGGAGAACTTTCCCTGCTAACAACCCTAAAGGAGTAGGACTCATCCCCTTGTCAGTTGGACCAAGAGTGGTCACGTGACTCAAGCTAAATTGTTCAAATTAACTCTCTTAGAAATTTTGGATATTGAAAGAGAGACCAAATCATCTACATTTTAGGCTCCAGAGCCATACAGTCAAATAGACTTCGTAATAGAATTGATTCTTGGCCAAATTAAAAACATAGCTAAGTTCAAAGTTAAATGCAGCCGAGGTTATGGGAAAGCAGACCTCAAAAGGCCGTAGAAGAGGCTGATTTCCACAGGGAAGATGGAACTGATTTACAAAAGAAGTAAAGACAAGACTCTGAGAAAGACCCAGAAAACTGATCTTCCTGCAGACATCTGAGTTCTCACAAGTCCCCAGCTATATCATCAGATTCAAAGGATTTCATCAGACCCTTACAACAAAGTCCTCGTTACTTATACTAGCTCTAGTGTATTTCTTTTTCTTGTAATGAGAAGAAGATAATTGTGTCTTGTGTGCATGCTTTCAATCTGGAAGAAGACTGCATTTAATATGCCTCAAAAGACAAAAAGGGATGGCGTCTACCCCTTCAGGTGCTCTGTGAAAACAAAACAAAACAAAACAAAACAAAACAAAATGCAAACACCAAAGCATGGCTATCTTAAGTATTCGCAAAGGACAGCAGTTTCATCCAAAATGGGATTTGATGAGTAACTTCTGTGACTGAGATGGACCTCAATAGAAAAGCTTTTCCTAAAAGATGGATGACTCAGTCATTCTGCAAATTATATTGAGTGTCCACTATATGTGCTAAGTACTGCGAACAGTCTGGAGCCCTCAAGGAGATTAGGTGGGCTATAAATAAGGTTTCCAGCTGTACTACGAGTAAATCACAATTATTATATAACATACCTTAGTCCATTCTATGCTAAAGTGATTTCAAATGGAGAGCACTGAGGTGGAGAGTAGGGGGGTGGGGTTGCGCCACATGTAAAAAAAAAACCAGCTCTTTTTTGCTTGAGTTTCTCTGGCAAGGGATTCCGAATTTAAACAAAGTCCTGTGAGCAAGTGTCTGAGAGTTCTGAACAAGTCAACAGACATCAATTAAAAATGTACTATGTGCCAGGCACTAACCAAACAGTAAGATGAAAAAGGCTTGGCTCCTTGTCAAAGAGCTTTTGTACTAGAAAGTGAACTAAAATAAATACATCCAAATGGATTTTATATCCTTTTATATGACATAAGAGAGATCATTCACTCATTAGCTTCCTGTTTGTATTGATGCTTGAATGTTGTGTTAGTGAATTCTGTGTAAGAACTTTGTGACTTCTCCTTGATCTCTTGTCATTAGTTTAAATTCTAACCCATTAGGAACAGATGTGATTCCAAATAATGTCATTATAACTTGGTAACAGCATTATAGTTGAAACCCCTCAACTTGCTTTGTGGATAAAGCCGAGGATAGTCTGCTGAGTCCTAGACCTGGAAAACACAGTGTCAGTCTTTCAGTCATGATATATTTCATGCCATTTTTGTGGTCGAAGAAAAGGGCAAACAGTATAACCCTCTGAATCTACAGATCACGAGTGCGTTAAAACATCAGCTGTCAGCACAGGAAGCAAGTCAAAAGAGAGCAATCTGGCACAAGAGCTGAAGCTGTCAGTCACATTAATAGAATAAAGTAGATGTACAACTATCTATGGGTTCCAAAATCAAATTGCCTCTCTCTTCCATGGCAGCTCAAGAATCTCTCCTAGAATCACTTAAGGGCCCCGGCACAGTTAGGATTGGAGACTTGGAGGGTAGAAGCACAAGCCGAGAAAATATTTAGAAAGCATCTTGCATATGCACAGTTCTCCTCCTAAGTGCTTCATAATCATAATGTTATGGTTGAGTGCCTATCAAATTATAGCTAAAGACCAAGTAAAACACAGGCCTTTTCAGAGCACTTACTGCTCACTTAATGGTCTGATAGGGCAAAGGATAAATTCTTGAAAATGTCAGGTATTCAATAAGTCATATTCTTAGAGAAAAAAAAATCCTTCCAGAATTCAGGCTTATTATCTAAGATAGAAGTCATGGTTCATGTCCAGCAGGAATTTATAAAGATAAACACAAATGTGGCAGTATTGGTCCCCAAAGCTCCATAATCAAACTAAGAGATTTTTTGCTGCTCTGAATCGTTCAGCTGTGTCGTCCAAATGCCATTCTACTGAGAAGCAAAACACTCCATAGTGAATTTTTCAGCTAGGATTCAAATGCACCCCGACACCAAAACCCTTCAGAGGAGGTAGACTGTAGCTCTAGAAAGATGGAAAGAGCAGATACATTGAGTAAATCAAGTAATAAATCTGAATTCCTGGGCCACCATTTGCTGGCTCTGTGACTAGGGGCAGGTCACTTCACACCTCTGCACCTCCATTCACTCTTCTGTAAGATGGTGGTAGTAATACCTGCCTCACAGGGTTATTGTGAGAATTAAGAGGGGGTGATATGGGAGGCATAATACCTGGCAGGTGGTGAGGAATCCATAAATTCTTGGTCCCTATTCCCTAGCATGGCCTAGCAATAAATGTCAATTCACAGTTTGCTTTTCATTTTAATTCACTTATTTCTCCCACTGGGTTGGAGAGGGAGCACAGTTGAGTGGTGAGAGCAGGCAGCAAGGGGCACTGAGCCGCCGGGGCTCAAGGCCTGCTTTCACTGCTTTCTAGCTGTGTGACTCTGGGCTCATAACTTAACCTCTTGGCAACCCACTTTCCACTGAGGATGAACCGAATTAATATAGACACTTGGAAAAATGGTACACAGTGAACCCTTTAAGATTTAGTTACTGTCATTATGACCATTGTTGTTAACTGTGTCCTGGATAAAACATATATTCCTTCAAGGAGCTTATTCTGGCTCAATTTTTTTTCCCCTCTAGTCCTCAACTCATAGGTAACGTGCATCTTGAACCACTGTGGCATTTTCTATTCTGATGGCAGATTGTATTTTTCCAAAGACAACTGCAAAAATAACTCCCATTTCATGTGCTCCCCTTGAATCTGGGTGAGCCTTTTACTGCTTTGGCCAAGAGACTGTGGTCAGAGTGATGGTATGGGTCCCGTCAGGTGATTCGGCTTCTGCTTTGTTTGCTGGAACATTTTTTTAAATATAGTTTGTCAAGTTGGTTTCCATATAACACCCAGTGCTCATCCCAACAAGTGCCTTCCTCCATGCCCATCACCCATTTTCCCCTCTCCACCAACCCCCATCAACCCTCAGTTTGTTTTCAGTATTTAAGAGTCTCTCATGGTTTGCCTCCTTCCTTCTCTGTAACTATTTTTCCCCTTCCCCTTCCCCATGGTCTTCTGTTAAGTTTCTCCTGATCCACATGAGTGAAAACATATGGTATCTTTCCTTCTCTGCCTTATTTCACTTAGCATAACACCCTCGAGTTCCATCCATGTTGCTACACATGGCCAGATTTCATTCTTTCTCACTGCCGAGTAATAGTTCATTATATAGATAAACCACATCTTCTTGATCCATTC
This sequence comes from Hyaena hyaena, assembly GCF_003009895.1. Classification (NCBI taxonomy): domain Eukaryota; kingdom Metazoa; phylum Chordata; class Mammalia; order Carnivora; family Hyaenidae; genus Hyaena; species Hyaena hyaena. The sequence goes on along the minus strand of NW_024081142.1, from coordinate 235,500 downwards.
GTCCGTTGATGGACACTTAGGCTCTTTCCATGTTTTGGCTATTGTGGAGAGTGCTGCTATGAACATCGGGTACATGTGCCTCTATGCATCAGCACTCCTGTATCCCTTGGGTAAATTCCTAGCAGTGCTACTGCTGGGTCCTAGGGGAGTTCTAGTGTTAACTTTTTGAGGAACCTCCACCCTGTTTTCCAGAGGGACTGCACCAGTTTACATTCCCACCAACAGTGTTGGAGGGTGCCCATTTCTCCACAACCTTGACACTTGCATTTGAATCCCTGAGGCTGCCATGCTGAGAGGAAGCGAGACCAGATGCAGAGGACAGATACAGGGGCTCCAGTCAGTGCTCATCAAGGCATCTTAGCCCAGGTGCCAGATGCAGGAGCAAAGCCGCCCTGCAGGATCCCAGCCTCCAGCTTGTGCAGCACCCTCAAGTGTGAAGCCTTCTCAGCTGAGATCACGGAGCAGAGTCAACACATCCCTTTTGTGCCCTCTCTAAATTCCTGATCCACAGACTCTGTGGCCATAGTAAAAATGACTGTTGTTTTAAGCTGCTATATTTTCAGATAGTTTATTATGCAATTATCTGGAACACTTTCTTTCAAGGAGAAAGTCCTATTATTTTAAACCTCTTCTGGAGTGAACATGTGAGAAAAATTATTTTTTGATGAATATAAAATATGGCTTTCTTCACAGTAATTTATGGGAGTAACTTGAAAATAGACATTTCGAATTATATGTATTTTTGTGGGTTGATGGGCAAGGCCTGGAACTGGCATTTCTACATTATGGGTCAAAAAGGTTCGCGTGGTTTTCCTCCCCGAACACGTGTACGATTATTCTTCTAGAACTAAAGTTCACAAGAAGAAATTCCTTTTTTTTCACTGGAGTAACAAAATCTTTCTGGTGCTTCCTAACTCTGAACTAGAATCATTTAGAAACGTTCAAACAGCTGTATTCAATTATTGCTGAGCACGTTAACTAGCGAGTGGCCTCAGAATCAGAGTTATTCACAGCACCTTGTGAAAGTGGCAAAAGGGTCTCCATCAGATGTCACTGACTCACATGTCTGAACTGCTTGGTGCAGCACCACTGTGCGGAGACCAGTCTCCTATTTTAAAAGTTGTTACAACACACATAAGACACTCAAAGATAGGGTTTGCGCCGTGTTAAATAAGGACACAGAATCCCGTTTCTTCAAGGAAGCTTTCCTAGGAACAACCATCTGTCCCGTTGTTTGTGTATGTGTGTGTGTGTGTGTGTGTGTGCCCGCACGCGCGTGCTTGTGTGTCTTTCCTGAGCTATCCTGATTTCAAAACAGAAGTGCTAGTAAGAGCTGACCTGAAACATTTCCATGCTGCCAGCTTCTGCCCCTCAGTGTTTGAGAGAGGCTGTGTGCTGACAGCGAAAGACACAGGAAGCAAGGGTGCTGAGCAGTGACAGGTCTGTACCTGCCACATCGTCTGAAAATTCTCTCGTTTCATTTCTTAGGTCTCTGAGTCCTTCTTCCTTGTAAGAAGCTTCGTTTTGCCTGGCCCCCTCCCTACTTTCTACTGTGTAAATGGCTTTCCCCTGTAACCTCTGAGGCTGTTTCTGACATGATCTTTGCTATTAGAAACATCTGGATTTTATTTCTGGCTCCTCCACCTACTAGCTGTGTGACTTTGGGCAAGTTACTTAAGTTCTCTGGCCATCAATCTCTTAACCTTGAAAGTGGAGGCAATAAGGTACCTACCTTGCAAGATTCTTAAGAGGGTTCAAAAAATAATGCATCATGAGCATGTGGAACAGTGCTTAGAGCATAACTGAACATTCCCTCCATATTAGCTGTTACTTAGAATAAATGAATGTATATCACAAATATCAGAACAAAGAACTTCAGAGTACATATCCCTCTTTTTTTTTAAAGTTTATTTGTATATTTTGAGAGAGAGAGAGAGAGAGAGAGAGAGAACAGCATAGGAGAGGTAAGAGAGAATCCCAAGCACGCTTCACACTGTCAGTGCAGAGCCTGACGTGAGGCTCAAACTCACAAAACGTGAGATCATGACCTGAGCCGAAATCAAGAGTCAGAGGCTTAACCGACTGAGCCACCCAGGTGCCCCTGGATCCCTCTTTCTAAGATGTCCTTTGGATTTCCGTTGTTACAGGAATGCTAGGAATAGGCACAGCTTTCCAATAAAAGTCAAGTCAATAAAAGTACTCCCAGAGATTGCCTAAGAACCAGGTGATGGACTTTGCCAAGGTCAGGCCCCTACCTGGGTCACGCATTATTAGTTGAAGAGGTGCAGCTTCCAGTAGGATTAGGCAGTGACAATGGATGGACTAACAGAGAGCATCCTGGTACAGGCTCAGGAATCCAGATACCCCCTCACTTCTGTCCACCATAGCGAGGAACTCTTCTAACAGTCTGTTAGTTGCATGCACATATGACATCCTCCCCCCCCCCCCCCCCCCCCCCCCCGTCCCAGGGGCTGGACACCTGATACCAAGGTGTGCTTGTTCTTCAGGGAAAACAGCGTATCTCATTTCACATTCATGTAACAGGCCAGACCTAAGACCTGGGTGGCACGAGTGTACCAAAGCAGCACCGAAGTGATTTTCTGGGCCCCACTCAGCAGTAACCACCATGGCCCTGGGAATGAAAGTAAGGCACATGAGGTCTTTCACTTCTCATTCTGTTTTTCTTCCCCTGAACCCCCTCCCTCAGTGCCAAGACAGGGTATCACAACCTCTATCAGGATCGTCAATGTCTCCCCCAGTGATATGCCACTCTCATCTTCCCTCCCCCGAAAATATCCCAAGCTCCAAGAGGCCCTCTCTCAGTCTATAGCAGAGCAACACTCATTGTTCTTTACATAAATTTGTTTTCTGGTTAGACTAATTCACGGTAAGCTATGAATGACCAAGAAGTCTCTGGACTCAGAAATTTAGGGCAGTAGGCTTGATTATGGTCCACCCCCCAAAAATATGTTCAGTTCCTAACCCCCCACTACTTGTATGTGTGACCTTATTTGGAAAGAGGGTCTTTGCAGATAAAAGTGAGAGAGCTGGAGATGAGATCCCCCTGGATTAACTGAATGAGCCCTGAATCAAATGATAAGGATCCTTAAAAGGAGGTAAGGAAAATGGGAGTCAGAGATTTGAGTGATGCAGCCACAAGCCAAAGAACATGTGGATCCACCAGAAGCTGAAAGAAACAAGGTAAGACTGTCCCCTAGAGCCTTCCAAGGGAACGTGGCCTGCTGCCACCTTGATCTTTGACTTCTGGCCTTTAGAACTGTACATAAATACATTTCTGTTGTTCAAAGCTGCCCAGTTTGTTATCACTTTTTAATGGCAGCCCCCAGAAATGAGTATACCCAGTAACCCCACCCAACCACCACAATCCCGAGGCCCACTGAGCAGGGGGTTCTTTCTTGTAGGTGATTTCAAAGACTCTTCCCAAGGAGAGCAAAAATACACCTGGGTTCACCTTGACAGATGAAGAACCTGAAGTTAAGGAAGGTTCAGTAACCTGCACTTGTCCCAGAGCTAGGACTCCGACAGTTGCGTCTGTGCCTTTCTACACGATCGGTTTCCAGACTGCTGTTGGTTTTATTTTGAAAAGGAAGCCTATGGTTCCAAATGCATTTATGATGGCAGAAACTTTTCACTGGTTCCTTCGACTTGCCTGGCTGTGCCACTGTGTCTGCAGAGCACAAGGCATCTGAGCCCTAGCGTTCACACTGCTGCTGACTCAGACAGAAGACGAGAGGAAGCAAGACTGCTGAAGCCACAAAAACATCATCTTTGTGGTTTTTCGCCTTCTCTTTCCATGCATGCTCCTTTGTCCAGGCTTGACCAATACTGTAGCCCGTCTCTAATTTGTGAGTGAGCCCTTGGGCAGCACTGTCCATTTCACTATTGTCATCTCTACACACATAGATTTTTTTAAAATTAAATGATATCAAAATTTTAGTCACAGTTCCCCATCCTCTCATTTACAACAGCAGTTACGCTTACAGTTGTACATTTCAGTCTGTTTCAGAAATGTTTCCTTCCTGATGCATTTACTGGGATCTCCCTGACATTTTCCATAGTAATCAGTAGATGACATCAGCTTACATACTCATGACTTAATAGGGTGCTCCAGGCACCTAAACTATCAGCGGCAATGTATCGCTTTTGCCTTCTTGCGCTCGCCATTCTCATCTACCTTTCTTTGGAACTGCTCAAATGTTCCAGAATCTTTGTAAGGCTGAGAGGTGCTGAAATTGGCACATATTTATGGAGTGGCTCCCCTGTATCTTGTGCTGTATTCCAGTTGCTATAGAAATAAGCCAGAAAATCTAACTCTGGGTTCTCATGTCTCACATATTCAAATTTAGATGGACTGTGACATGGCTACAAAGAAAAATTACGCCACCTGAAAAATTATGCCAAATGAAACTAGGTTTGCGACAGAAACGCAAACCCGCAGCTTCATTTGGTTCTTTCAATGGACAAAGCCATCATGTAAAGACAGAAGTTATTTGTCTGCTCCCTTTTATTTTCTCTGGACTAGAGGTAGTTTTGTTTATAGTAAAAACTTAGTTCTGGGTATTCTAGCTGCTCTGAAACTTAATGGAGTAGGAGAGAAAGACAGGACAGAGAGGGTTACAAGAAAGTGAAACGGCACACTTTTCTAGTGCTTGAAATGACAAGCTACTTTTGTTTTTCTAATATTATATGACAGAAATAGAATTCACTTGGAGACTGGCCAAGACTGACTGCTAAGCCCAAGGAGGCGTAGTACAGGTAAGGCTGTCGTCTGAAATGTGTACTAAGAGTCAAAGATGAAAAAATAAATAAATAAGGAACCAAAACCAAGCACTGAGTGTTGAGAAATAGCTAGAATGCTCTATTTCTGATTGCTCTTCTTTTGAGCCAAGCTTTCTTAGTTTTTCTTGAAAAGAAATTGAAAATCAATCCAGTATACACACCACTCTTTAGCTTTTGTTACTGCATAGCATGCATTCAATTTAAAAGTGGTCTTGCTTAGAATAAAGCTATTAAGAAATGCTAAATGGGATGGGGTGTTGGGAGAGAGAAGAGAAACAGGGGAGCAAAAAAGTCTTAGATCTCCTAAAAGTTAAGTCTTTAAAATAGACTTTTTTCTTTAAACCATCAGGACTAGGAAAACCTGTACTTGATAAAAACACTTAAATAAATCCTTTCTCAGTTGAATTATAAATCCCACACTGCAATATTTGAAAAGAAAATTGATTTACATGAGGATATTGAGAAAGGACTTACACATATTTCTTCTACATGATTTACACTTTAGAATTTAAAATCACTTGGTTGATGGGTCCAGGTTTTTGACCATGAGTTCTATAACTCAACCAGAAAGGTGCTTAAATGTTACAATGTAAAGGAGTTCACTGACTGTTGAATGGGAGCTTGGAGATGTTAACTAAGGAGGTAGGGAGACTGTAACAGTTTCTTTGAAGAAGGAAGAGGGTCACATTGTGCAGGGGGAAGGACAGGACAGCTAAGAGTTTGAAAGGACAGTATGAGGAATTTAAATTGGTTGTTAAATAAAGATAAAGTTTCTTACAAGAAGCTGGAGTTGTTATTAAAAAGACCTTCAAATGACTGACGAAAACCTTGCCCATAGTGGCAATCTTGGTTCTCCCAGGCATGTGAATCTATAAAATAGGGCAGCAGTGTTCTGTACAGAGGCAGTAAAAGATAGTGACTGTGTGCTTATACTTTGGAAGCAAATAGATGGGGGTTCAACTGTCACATCTACTACTTGACAGATGATTAAGCCAAGCAAGCTACTTAGCCTTGCTGAGTTTTAGTTTCTTCAACTGTAAAAGGGGGCCATTAATAAAGTGTGTACCACCTAGGAGTCCACTGAGAACTAAGTCAAGTAATGTGCAATCAGTACTAAGCCTCGTGTCTGGAATACAGCAAATATTTAATAAATATTAGCTATTATTGTTGCTACCATTATTATTACTTCAACAGAAGCAAGATAATAGGTGTGGTTTTTAAAATTTTAGATCTTGTGCCAGTAGGATATAGTAAACTAATGATTAGAACTAGTATCATTAAATAGTCTCTGTCCTGTCACTACTTCAAGTCCTTCACGAACTGCGAACAAATGTCTCCTAAAGCTGTCCGCACATTTCATGTCCAGGCTGACCTGTAGCCCCATGCTACAATATTAACCTACACTTGCTGCATTCTACAACATTCCAGTGGGCCAACATCAGCTTGGGCTCCACATCACCGGGAACACACTACCTTTTCATCGCTAATTTGCAATTTGTCTCTGGTCTTAGGGCTTTCGAAATTGGATATGGCCAATTTCATTACTAGTGGTCTGTAGAGTCAATTTTATAATCATTAATCTTTGTAAACTCAAAGGTGTGCCCATCAGCAAAGGTCCTTGCAGAGTTTTCATTTTTCTGGGCTACAGAGTGGATGGATATGCAGGCAAAATCCTTCTCATAGCAATGAGATCATAATGACTTAATTAACAGAGAAATGGTTATCTGCAGCAAGTGGCATACAATTCTTGCATTCTTACTGGATTTTTTTTTTAACTTGCTGAAAATGAGTTGCTAGGAGTTATTAGAAGCATCCAGTAATGAAAGCTATGCATAAAAGCTCCAAGAAAAGCCAAGAAGAGATTAGGTGACACAGAACATTTGAAAAAAGAGGGGAGGGGTGTGTGGATATATCTTTGCCCAGTCCTTTAGGAAAAGGAAGAAAAAGTAAAAAATGTCTGTACCTTTGCTTACTTCCTTAGTTTTCGAATCCATGTATGGGATCAGAGAAAAGCCACACACTGTTTTTGTTTTCTTGTGTTTGCTTTTCTGTTTATTTACTTTGTTCTGGTTTTTATTTATTTATTTTGATAGAGAAAGGAGTGCAAGCAAGGGAGAGGCAGAGAGAGAACTCCAAGCAGTCTCCACACTGTCAGCACAGAGCCCAATGCAAGGCTTGATCTCACTAACTAGGAGATCATGACCTGAGCCCAGATCAAGAGTGGGATGCTTAATGGACTGAGCCACCCAGGCGCCCCTGTTCTGGTTTTTAATCCCAGGTAAATATGATCCAATAAGAAAACATGTGCAATTACTGCCTGACTAAAAATGCAAGCAGGGGCACCTGGTGTCTCAGATGGCTAACCATGGACTTTGGCTCAAGTCATGATCTCAGGATTTGTGAGTTTGAGCCCTTTGTCGGTCTCTGTGCTGACAGCTCAGAGCTGGAGCCTGCTTCAGATTCTGCGACTCCCTCTCTGTCTCTGCTCCTCCCCTGCTCACTCTCTGTATGTCTGTCTGTCTCTCTCTCAAAAATAAATAAACATTAAAAAAAATTAAAAACAAGCAAGCAAATACACATAGAAACAAGATAAAATGAGTTTCCCAGTTCAAAAGCCACTGTAAGAACAGGGAGGATGTCCTGACATTTTCTTTGAGAAAATCAGCCCCCAGCAAATGAGCTTTTGGAGGTGTGGCTTCCCTACCACAGTAAAGGATGAACTGAGGTAGATAGAATAAAGGAAGCCACTAAACCCTGAAGGGCTAAGGTTAGGTCTCCTTTTCTCAGATACTTTCTGCAGAGTTCAGGGTTTGAGGGAGAACCACATTAACAAAGGAAACAGAGAACCCCTTCTCAAATCTGGGCAGGGGGCTCTTTAACCAGCCTCAAGACAAAAACTTCATGGAGGAAACTCCCCTGCACATTAAACCAAAACCAAACAAACAACAACAACAACAAAAAAACCCCACTGCCATGATGAGAATAAAAATCTGCACAGTTACTTTACCTGTGAAAGACAAATAGGGGCTCCTCGTGAAAGAAAAGTCTTTCATAAAATTTGGTCATCATTATTTTCACAGCAGATGGGGCCAGAGTCAGCTCAGGCTTCCTGGCTTGCGGGCACCAGCCAAATCTGCCACTAATTAGCAATGCACCACACTGCTAAATGGCCTTCTCTTTCCATTTGCAGCCAAAGCCACAGTGACCTGCAATACACCACCTGAGACCACGATTCAACAATCACTGCCTGGAGATCATCCTGCAGCGGCCACACTGACCATCACCGCGAGTGTGAGGGGTCACAAAAGAAGGCTTTGGTTTTTCCCTAGCATTCCATTTTAACTCCTCTGAAGGAAATTCCAGTTTCTCCAAAGATCATTGTCTGTGGAAATAAAGATATTTCTTGTCTCACTGCCTATTTTCCCCTAGTTAATATTTCATATGTCTCTTGCAGAAAGGAAATGCGAAGAATATTTTTTTCTCTTAAAAGAAGGGCAAGGGGAATCTTTTATTTATGTTTCTGTGCCTGGCTGTTAACTCTTAAGAGTGCATGTTTATTTATTTTGTAATTGTATGTATTTGTATGCATGTATGTATTTCATAATTGTATGTGATTGTATGTACGTATTTGTAATTGGTTTTACACCATTTGAAGGAGAGGATATCAGGTCAACCTTCTTGCCAGGCGAAACGAATGTGCGTGGCCTGCAGCAGCTGTCTGGCAATCTCGCCCTTGCCGTCTTGCTGGCTGCTGGTGCTGACCTACGATCTGTGGAAATTGGGGCCTTCAGGGTTTTATCTCAGCCACAGATCCCCCAGCCCCACCCTGTATCCTGGGGAGCCCATGGATAATGTAAACTTTTACATTTTTAAATCCCTTTATTAGATGCAACACCATTAAAAGAAACATTTCTGCAAATCCAGAAACCACACAAAGAGGTAGGGAGCTATTCTGGTCAGAGAAACACTTCAATTTTCTTGTGTGTGTGTGTATGTGTGTGTGTGAGAGAGAGAGGGAGAGAGATGACTGGGAAATTTTTATACTTCTACTTTATCTTCACAGCAGTGTCCAGCACTTTTTAGAAGGATTTTTTTTTCTGCAACAGTACAAGTAAATAACTAATGATATGTTCCATGAAGATAATATGAGACTAAACATTATGTTAGGTCCCAAATTAAAATCCCTGACTCCTTCTATTTGGTTCTTGAGCTTAAAATCCTGCATTTCTAATAGGTTATATTTTTTAAGAGGAACAGATTGGTTATCTTCATCTCTGAAAACATGGAGACAAGCACCTCACAACATTATTACAGATTTGATCTGTCTTTATAGTTTTCAACCCACAAGAGCAACAGCAAGTATTTAAAATAACTCAGGTGGTAATAATAATCGTTAACATTTAGTGAGCACTTAATAGGGGTCTGAAATAATTCCAAGAACTTTACGCCCATTCTGCATTTCCCAAGACAATGCTGCATTGGATACTAGCACCATCCTCATGTTAGAGGTGGTAAAACTGAGATCAGAGAGGACGTAGTAACTTGCACAAAGTCACACAGTGTAGGGCCATCTGATCCCAGCATCTGAGCTCATAACCATGGCTCTCGCCCGCCTGCCTTTGACAAAGGGCAAATGATTGTTACCCTGCAACTTTTTGAGAAAAAGCTTGCTTGGGATATGTTTGCCAAGCCCATTATAAGTAAATAAATAAAGGGCCGCCCTAGCATGCTGCAGCCTATCCCTTTCCACTTGATGCAGGGGCACAGCCGTGGCCAGAGATGAGTCTCTTAGGGAGAACGGGTGTTTCTGTCTGCTGGAAACACTGAAATGCGCCTGAGGAGTTGCTTTTGAGACTTCACTGTTAGCCAAACTTTGTGGTAATTGTTTTGGTGACAAATACCCTGGGGTAAAATTTAGCAATCACAAAAACTGAAAAAAGAAATGTGGGCAGGCCAAGAGTTTGCAAGGAAAATCATGTGAACCTTAGTGTTCTTTATTCTTTTCTGTTCTTTACTCTTGCCTTCACACGAGGGATGCTTTAGCGTCACACTAATTCAAGAGGCATCACGAAGAAGGTAGGAAAAAGAGAGGATTGTTTTGACACCACAGACTTTGATTTCTATTTCCAGTACAAATTACTGTGAGAAAGACCCTGATTTGGCTAGCTGTTTTCACAGATGTGGGATTTCCCCAAGAATCTTCAGAAGCAACTTTCTTACTGTTTTCTCCTCCATGCTCAGAAAAATAAAGTCCCTGAAATGAGATAAAGGTCAGCCACCAACATAGACTTGTAATCTCTTTGCCATCTCCCCTCAGGCAGTTAAAAATTCCCTTCTTTATTGAAATGTTGTGCTCAGTAGAGGTATAAACAAATTGTAAGAGACCATTTATTTAACTGTCTGACAGCTTAACCAAATCCCCTCGTAGCCGGGCTTCCATTATAAGATTCCGTTCTCATATGCCACAGAGGGAAATTCATATTCATAGGAGAGAGTAATCTCCTGTGAAAACCTGTCATGTTGATGGTACATCCTGCGCAGTTACACTGTTCACGGGGTTGGTAGTGGTACAGCTACATTACCATATTCATGCTGAGTATCTACCATCTCCTTCACCTTGGGAAATCCTGGCATTGAATAGAATCATAGAGCTGATCCTTTATGCAAACACTACCAGTGAATATGGGCTACTTAGCATAGATGCCTCCTCTTGCCATAAGGAGCATTAGTATTGGAAACACTGCCTTCTGCCAAGAACTCCGGAGTCATCCTGTCATGAACTATTAATTCAGAGATCAGTCTTCTTGTTGGCAGCTAACCACGAAACCCACAAAGTTGTGTTTAATTTGCTCTTGGAGGATAGACAGTTCTCTCCTTGGAACTGCACAAGAGCAGCGCCTAACCGTGGTGGCCCGGTACGCATCTGCACCCAGGCTTGTGAGCAGTACATACTTCTCATGGCTGCTAATGGCACGGCTGATCTGACCCAGGCAGCTTTACCTGAAAGCAAGGACAAGATAAACACAGCCGAGCGCACAGGCTCTTGGGGGAGATTTGGCTCTACTCTGCCAGCTCAGAGCTTTCTATTAACAAAAGTTAATATGGTCTCGCAACAGCCTGCTCGTTGGCACAGTAAAAGGATGTGCTGCTTTCTTGGCAACCAGAGAGTGTTTATAGTAGCCATGGCAAGAGTTGATGCCTACATTTTTCTTATGAGATGTACACATGTGGCCTGTGTCCTCAGCAATGACTCTTCTTTGGTCAATGGGCCAGTTTGGGGAGAAGATCTACTTCTACTCACTCCTACTCCTGAAGAGCTGGACAGGGCTTCATCCTGCCGTACAATAGAGCTTATCCTGAGGCCTAAACCAATCAACATACTGTATTTCTCCTGGCCACATTAATTGGTACAGGAGACTGTATGTGACTTCCTGGATATTTGCTAATACTGGATGTACAAAGGCTTTGCTATTTCCTGTTGTATTCAAACTTGGAAGGATGTCACCCTGAATTCTTCTGGAAGACACTTTATGACCAGAGAAGGCCTGTGAATACACCTGGTATGAAGGAAGCTGACGTGGAATAAGGAGAGTAATCAGTTTATGTTGACATCATGTAAGGCTAAATAAGCCACATCTGAAGCTGCTTTCCCCTGGACTCTCCAGTTTTTGTTCAAGTTTTTACATGTGCTGATTTAAGTTATATTATTTATCATATATAGCTACAACAACAATAACTAATACAGCCTTACAAGTTACTTTACTTAAAAAATTCAAAGGATTAGGTGCTTGGGTAGCTCAGTCAGTTAAGCGTTCAACTCTTGATTTCAGCTCAGGTCATGATCTCTCCATTCGTGAATTCGAGTGGGGCCTGCTTAGGATTCTCTCTCTCCCTTTTTCTCTGTCACTACCCCGCTCTCTCTCTCTCTCTCTCTCTCTCTCTCTCACACACACACACACACACACACACACACACAAACAAACTTTAAAAAATTCAAAGGACAGGGGCGCCTGGGTGGCTCAGTCAATTAAGCATCTGGCTTCGGCTCAGGTCATGATCTCACGGTTTGTGGGTTCAAGCCCCGTGTCAAACAGCTCAGAGCCTGGAGCCTGTTTCAAATTCTGTGTCTGCCTCTCCCCTGCTCACACTCTGTCTCTCCCTGTCTCATTTTCAAAAATAAATAAAGATTAAGAAAAAAAATTTTTTAAAACAATTCAAAGGACAATTATCTAAGTACTGTATGTATTAGCATATTCAAATTTGCTCTTCACTAGAATTTTATCTTTTCCTAAAAATATTTTGGGGACCGAAGGAAGATGTGGTATGTGTATATATATATGTATACACACACAATGTGATATTACTTAGCCATAAAAGAGAATGAAAACTTGCCATTTGCAATGATGTGGATGGATCTACAGAGTATAATGGAAGTGAAATAAATCAGTCAGAGAAGGATAAATACCATAGTATTTCACTCATAGGTGGAATTTAAGAAACAAAACAAATGAGCAAAGGGAAAAAAAGAGAAAGAGAGGAAAATCAAGAAACCAAGTTCTCTCTTAACTACAGAGAACAAACTGATGATTAGCAGAGGGGAGGCGTGGGGAGATGGATGAAACAGGTGATGGGGATTAAGGATTGAACTTGTCGTGATGAGTACCGGGTGTTGTACAGAATTGTTGAATCACTATATTGTATACCTGAAACTAACAGTACACTGTATATTAATTGGAATTTAAACAAAAGCTTAAAAAATATTTTGGGGACCATAACATACTTTAGTTTTGATTTATTTATTTTTTGAGACAGAGAGAGAGAGAGAGCATGAGTTGGGGAGAGGGGCTGAAGAGGTGACAGAGAGACAGAGGCAGAGAGAATCTTAAGGAGGCTCCATGCTCAGCACAGAGCCCAAGGACAGGCTCTATCCTATGACCCTGGAATCCTGACCTGAGCCGAAATCAAGAGTCAGAAGCTCAACCTACTGAGCCACCCAGGACCCCCGGGGACCATAGCATTCTAAACACATTGTATCAAACTAATAGAGAATAATAATAAAAAGTGCTTTGCATTAGCAAGTGCTTTAGTTTACCAAGAGCTTTCAGAAACATGATCTCAGTTGACCCTAAGCAAAATATGGGTTATACAGGGCAATTTTTATTATACTATTTTACAGAAAACAGGTTTAGATGATATCATGTCAAAAGCATACAGGAGTAGAAACTGACCTTAGCGATCACTGGCATACCCTAGCACAATGCAGGTGCAGATACTCTAGCTCCAAAAAGCCACGAGCCTTCCCTAAAATCACATAGCTAATCATGCAATTAATATTCTGGGGGGAAAACTTTTGAATTTCTTTGTAAGTTCATATGATGTATGCTACATCATATATATTATCTATAAATCCCTTACACATGGTGCTTGAAGTTTAGCTTTTTTTGCTCAGAAAGAGAAGCCATGTCTCCCTCACAGGAAAGAACCATGAAATCTAGTTCACTGCATGGTTCTGAGCCCTGGAAATGGGACTGGGTCACATACTTGACAGAACAAACGTTCCCACTGTATCCACAACCATAACCAAGACCATAACACAGTGGCTTTACCTACTGCCCTAGTCATCCTATTACTTTGATATTATAAACGATTAAGGAGTAATGCTACTCTGCCCCAAATTCCTTGCTTGGTAAATGTGACCACGGTTATATTCTTAATGGTAAAGCCATAAATTGGTTCTTTACGGGCAGCAGGAGGCTCTTTGTCTGGAGGCCTACCATCAGTATGCAACTAAGAAAATACCACCCCTGATAACCTCATTCTTTACCATGGGTAAAGTTACTACTGGGTTATATCTCTGATATGAATTTAAAGGATCTGGATCAATAGAATCCTCCCACGTTTCCCCCAAAATATCTGTTTAAAAATTTGATGATAATTTCTTTGACTACTCAAATATACTTAATGAGGAAAATCCACGCATTTGATCTTTCAACAAATACTATGTGCCAGGCACTGTTCTAGGTGCTGGAATAAAGTTGTGAGCCAAACAAAACAGTGTCTGATTCAGTGGGACATTCATTCTAGTGAGGAAGACCATAAACAAGGTAAGTAAATAATATAGTTAGATAAAGTGTTGAGAGGGGACAAAGTGAAGCAGAAAAGGATAGGCTTTCCTGAAATGGTTATATTTGAATAAATAAGGAAGTGAGGGATCTGACCATAAGGCTGTCTGGGAGAGGAGCAATCCAGGTGGAAGGAACAGCAAATCCAAAGGCCTTGGGGAAGCAGCACGTCTCAGGCATGTCTGAGCAAGGAAACAGTGCGGCTTCACTGGGGTAACAGAGAGGGAGATCAGTAGAAAATGGGCTCCAGAGGTTAACAGGGCTTCCTTCATTGTGTAGACTTGGCTTTTCTTCTGGGTGAGATGGGAAGCTCTTGGAAGGTTTTAAGTGAGGAGTGTCATGATTAAGTTTTATGTTCTAATAGGATCACTGTGGCTAACGGAGTAAGGAGAATCTGCAGGGGGACAGGAGTAGAAGCAGGGACACTACTGCGATAGTGAGAGACGATGAGGAGCTGGACCAGTTCACCAGGAGGGTGAAGAGTGAATGCTGTATATACTTTGAGGTAGAGCAGCAATGGCTGCAAGACCGTGTATAGAGTGTGTGAGAGAAGAAAGAGTCAAGGATGCCCTTGAGGTCTTTTGGCTGAAATAACTGGAAGACAGTAGCCCTAAACTGACTACAGGAGAAGTTGGCTTCAGGGAGAGTGACACATTAAGTGTGAGGTGCCAATTTGACCTCCTATTGGAGATGTCAAGTGGGCTTTTGTGAATTTAAGAGAAAGCTCTCGAGAGAAGATACGATTTGGGAGTCATCAGTACAGAGATACATTTAAAGCCATAAGACTGGAAACATTCCCCAAGAGAGCAAACATAATTCAAAAAGTAAACAATCCCACAGCTCAACTCTGGCAAATTCAAAGATTTAGAGTCGGGAAAGATGAAGAAAATCCTGACCAATCAGGGTTATCTGTTTGTTATGTTATCAGGTAGGAGTAATACCAGGAGAATCGGGAAGCCAAGAGAAGAAAGTGTTCCAAGGAAGAAAAGAGCATTCATTGACTTGGTCCAAGGCTCCTCATAGGTCAATTAAGATGAGGTCTGAAATTTTACATTAGATTTAGCAATATTATAAGTCATTGGTGACCTTGAGCAAAGTCAGCGGAGGAATGGAATTTCAGATCTGCCTGGAGTGGGGATTCAGGGAGAGGGAGAGAGAAGTGATTGGAGGTTGCAAGAATAGATGCCTCTTTCAAGGGGCTTTACTCTAATGGAAAGAAGAAAAATGGGGTAATACTAAAAGAGGAAGAGGGGTCAGAGAGGGATATTCTTAAGGTGACAGGCATTACAGCATGTTTGCAGCTTGATGGGAAGGGTCCTGCAGAGATGGAAGACCTGATGGTGAAGAGAAAGAGGAGAGAATTGCTGGAGCAAACATCTTTGAGCAGGACTGAGGGACAGCATAGTTCCCAGCTGGGGACATTGGTCACAGGCAGGAGCAAGGCTTGGTCATCGCAGTGACCAGAGAGAAGGCAGAGACTCAGAGGCAGGTGAGTTCGTAGATATAAGGTAGAACCTTGTGACGGTTCTCTGATCACTCCCATTTTCTTGCTAAAGCAGTGTGTGCTTCATGCAAAGAGGTTACCATTCCACATTTTTACAAAGCTAAGGAATGTCAATGTCAAGAATTTTGTGAGTGGGAACCTAACAAGAGCTATGTTGCTATTACTAGTTTCGCACCTAACTTATCATACTCTGAAGAGTAGACGCCTCTACCACCCTAGGACTAGGCTTGTATTTCTAGAAACAAATTCCTGACATCTAGATTAAGTGGTTCTGAGGAAGTTGCTCGTACCTGATTCTATCACTCCGGAGAGAAGAGGCACCAAACCTTCCATTATCTTAATTTTACCATTGCCTGCCTTTTCTCTCTTCTGCAAGGTTCCCCCACTCTGTTACATCTTTTCCGATGTCCAGGAGAGCATGGGTGGAGACAGTAGTAGTGACTAGCAGACCAAAAAGAGATTCTAGGAAATTCCTGGCAGGTGCCTGCCTCTCAGTGGTTTTCCCAGATTTATACTGGACTTGTTCCTGAACATTTTTCTCTGCTCAATAAAAGTAAAATAATCCCTCTAATTTTTTTTTTTAAAGACATGCTTAACATCCCTCCTCATCAGGGAAATACAAATCAACACCACACTGAGATACCACCTCACACCAGTCAGAGCGGCTAAAATGAGCAAATCAGAGAACTCTAGATGCTGGTGAGGATGTGGAGAAACGGGCACCCTCCTACACTGTTGGTGGGAATGTAAACTGGTACAGCCCCTCTGGAAAACAGTGTNAAAAAAAAAAAAAAAGACATGCTTAAGTCTCTGAAAGAACACTCCCTACAATTCTGATGGATGTAATATATACACTCTTTCCTCAATTCAGAATTTGAGATTTTCAGTGTCTAAGACGGGCCGGGAAAGGAAAGGAAAGAAGATTTGTTATCTCATCCAATTCTGACAGCTCTATGTGGTAGGTATTATTATCTCCACTTTATAGATGAGGTTCGAAGAGAGTAAGTAACTTGCCCAAAGCTACCCACTAGTAAGTAGAGGGCACAGGCTTGAACCCTGGACTCTCAGAGCTCAGGGCCATGTTCTTTTAATTATACTTTGTTCTACAATCAACTAGGGAAGGCAAATGCTGTACCAGTAAGTGACAAAGGATTTTCCTGCCCTTCCCCTAAGCTGGCTCTCTAGGCAGCCCAGAAACCTCCCCACTTCTGTTCTGGTTCTGTAGGGTCTATTCCAAAAAGAACATTTTGTTATACCATGGGTATTCAGAACATTGCTTTCTGCCAAGGTGACTTTTAATTTGTATCAGAGGTCTTTCTGGTTATGGAGATGCCCAAACTATTTGGTTACTGCTTTCTTAGCCAAAAAATAAGTAAGTAAACTTCTTAGTTTAGGCACTCAGCTGGAATGTGAATCTGCTTTTTTTGTCTTTGGGATTCCTTACTTTCAAAAACAACTTCCATCTTACCCCATGGCTGTGTTGTTTTCCTGCTCTGCATTCTGTGTCCCAAATATACTTCTTCAGCATTCCAAGTGGACGTATCCTACTTGTTACAGATCAGCTTTTCCAAGCACGTGATGTACACTGGCCACTCTATTTTCTATTTTGAGGGTTCCCCACCCCTTTCATTAGCAATCTTTAGTGAGCAGATCAAGGCCAGGCTGTCCTGAATGAATTTTCCTAACTCCTCCACCATTCGCAGTAGATCTGCCTGCCACTCACCCTGTCCTCTGGTCTCTTATCTCACCATTTCCCTGATCATCTTCTTACTTGTGTCCTTGATCTCACTTCCTCCCATCTCTTTGGTAATCTCCTCTCACATTTTCAAGTTCATGGTCAACCTAATGTCTAAGTATCTCCTCTTTTTAAAAAGTCTTTCTATTTTTTAAAGCTACCACTCCATTTCTTAAATTTTATTGCCAAACTTTTTGGAAGAGATGCCGAACTCAATACCTTTACTTCCTATTACTGCAACCCTTTCTAACCATTTTACCAAAATCTCTCATTTGGGATGTGGCTAGTGGGTTCCTAATCACCATGGCAAATGACATGCTCAAGGTCTTCATTTTTTTTTTCTTGAGAGAGAGGGGAAAAGAGAGAGGAAAAAAAAGAGTGAGAGAGAGAGAGAGAGAGAGCATGCACACACACACACACACACACACACACACACACACAGAGTGGGGGATGGGCAGCGGGAAAGGAAGAGGGGGAGAGAGAATCTCAAGCAGGCTCAATCATTACTGTCAGCACAGGGCTCGAACTCACAAATCCTGAGATCATGACCTGAGCTGAAATAAAATGTCAATAGCTTAACGGACTGAGCCACCCAGCTGCCTCTCTAGGGTCTTCATTCTGCTGAGCATCTGTAAAGCGAAGGGTGTTGGCATCCATCAGGCCTGGGTACAAGTCCTAGCGCTGTCCCCTTTTAGCTTTGCTAGGAGCTTTAATATCATGCCTGGCACACAGTAAATAGTCTACAAATGTTTGTTGTTATTCTCCTCATAACTATTATTAGCTGTCCTTCCCTCGGAAATTCCTTCATCCCTTAGCTTCTCTGCCACTGACCTGCTGGTTCTCTTCAACGTTCTGATGAACGTTTCCTCTAAGGCCCCTCACTGGCCTCTCTCCCTTCAGTGTAGGCAGTGGCCAAGCTTCTGCCTTTCCTCTTTTCCCTTTCCCGCTGTGTTCTTTCCCACAAGGATTTGACTTGTTCCCACATCCTGGCCTCTCCCCCGGGGAGAAGTCCATCACCAGACCCCAACAGTGACTGTTCACATTGGCTGGATGTCTCTCTGCTCTCCCCCTTCTAATGGAGGCTTGTCCTTAGTGCCACTTCCTTCTTGAAGCCTTCCATTGTCATCCATATTTGGCCAGAATTCAGCTCTTCCTTGGGAGCCCTCTCTTTACACGTGTTACTACTTTGAACCATAGTTGAGTGTGTGCATTTCTGACTCCCTCATTAGACCACAAGCTCCTTAGGGCAGGAACCATATTTTAATCCCCTTTTACCCTCACATGCTGAGTGTGGCAGGCTGAGCTCACTGGAATAGACAGGCAGAGCAAGTGGGGTCTGGTGAGTATTCAGATACCCAAGCACCTCTCAAACTTGACACCAAGTTATGGGTAGGCTCAGGAGAGGCAGGAAACATGACTGTTCAAGAGAAATTAAAAGAGCAGAGTATAAAGATTAATTAAGCAGAAGCGGCATGGGGGCTGAAGAATCCAAGAGAGTATGGAGAGAGAGAGAGAGAGATTTTATTGTTTCATATGTGTTCTTTAAATAGTAAAGTGAGACAGATGTCTTTAAATACAATCAGAAAATGTAGGGGTGCCTGGGTGGCTCAGTCAGATGGGTGTCCAACTTTTGCTCAGGTCATGATCTTGCAGTTGGTGGGTTCAAGCCCTGCACCAGGCTCTGTGCTAATAGCTCAGAGCCTGGAGCCTGCTGTGGATTCTTGTTTCCTTCTCTCTCTGCCCTTTCCCTCTTCATGCTCTGCTTCTCTCTCTCTAAAATAAACATTAAAAAAATTTAACAAAAGAAAGAAAATGTACCATAAGACATGCCTTTTGTTTTCTCGATGAAACACAGTAAATAAGATACACTGAACCATACTAACTCTAAGTATCTATTGAAAAAAATGTTAAACGACCATGTGAGAAATAGTGATAAATTTATCTAGAATACACATTTGCACCTCTTTGCTTTACTTGCCATGGTACCAAAGGGGGAAGGGGAAGCAAAACATTAAATTCACTTTTTATATCAGTTTTCCTGTCTTTCTCCCATTTCTTTTGGCATTAACAGTATAAGTTATAGGCAACTTAGTTGATATCCCAGTCTGCTTTCCTCATGTGATCGTTTAAATACAGGCCAGATGCTAATATAAACCCTACTTAGAAAAGACCCTCTCGACTCTTGAGAGCCCTCCTAGAATGTTCCATGGACAGTTTTAGAACTTTTATTTTTGAAAACTGGCATACAAAACATTTTCCACAACAGAAAAGAAACCGACGACATCTTACTTGCAGCAGAAGGAAACACCCTCGGAAGACATCTCAATAACACATTTCGGTGATGGCAGATCACAAGACCCTTGGCTTCAGAGTCAAGATATCAGGTTTCAATCAAAAATATATAGACTGGATATGAATAAACCACAGTGAAAGCTCACGCTTCTCCACTGGCTGGGGATTCAGATGGGAGGATCAGTAACATTTGCAGATGACTTCAGAAAAACAAGGATTTCCATCTGCAGACAGATGAAGAGAAGGAGGAAATTTTCCTTGGATGCTTTGCCTGAAAAGCGCTAGAAACAAAACAGTCTATCACATCTTTCTAACAACATCAGCTGGTGCTCTCTTGCCAACAGCTCAATTGGTTTAAAATGTTAAACTTGGAGAGAACTGCACAGCGCATCTCAGAGGTCTGCAGGCTCACTCCCACTTAACAAAGTGGGGAAAATGAAGACAGGAACTTAAAGTGACATCCTAGCAGGCCCTTCTGTTCTGTTTTTGCACCCACATGCAGAAGACAGTACAATAAAGTAGCT
This sequence comes from Hyaena hyaena, assembly GCF_003009895.1. Taxonomy (NCBI): domain Eukaryota; kingdom Metazoa; phylum Chordata; class Mammalia; order Carnivora; family Hyaenidae; genus Hyaena; species Hyaena hyaena. The sequence continues at coordinate 215,523 of NW_024081142.1, read as the reverse complement.
ATAAATGGCAACATGTTTTCAATCCTAAATATTCCATCCTTGCATCCAGACCTGCTCTCCACTCTGCTCTGCCCTGCTCTGCGCAACAGGGGCTACCCAGTACAGATTGCACCAATTAGGCTGGAGTAGGGCAACTCACTGGCAGGAGACTGGACAGGGAGAACAGAGCAAGGCCCGGGTATTTCCTGCCCCAGTCCCCGTCCCTGCCGGAATGCAATGCCTTGCTGCTTCACTACTAAAGGCCACAACTCCTGTTAGATGTCCTTTCCATGCAACCACTCCTTCTGGATTCTCCAAACCCCTTGTACCTTCAGGTCTAGGAGTGGCAAGAATTAGCAAGAGTCTCTGTATTAAACACCCCTAAAGTCCCAGTTTGAGAGTACCATCTGCTTCCTGCTGAGTCCCTTACTGAAAGGTGGGCCAACAGTGATGGATTATTGGTGGCTTCCCCCAGGAGTGTTGTATCGATGCTTTGAAGACTTGCACGCAGATCACAATGAGTGCCGTGATTCTTTGTTGTTGTTGACCTTGGGCATGGCAGGAAGAGAAAAACTAGCAAAAATCCCATCTATTTCCTATCCTTAGATCTTTATCAGAGTGAATCATGACTGAGCCAGAAGTAACTTCATTCTAGAGTCTAGTCTTTGATCTTATAATTTAGTCAAGGCTTATTGATGGTTTTCATTTTCATGTTGCAGATATTCAAATGTTCATGCCAATATCAAGAAAGGGAATTATTTATAACTATGGTGATATTTTAAACTATAAAATTATATTGTCCTTTAGAACTAACAGCCAGCAGATGAGACTTAAAAACAAAATTCCAGTTCGATTCAAGTTTTATTCTACTATCTATCCTAGGTTCTGGGCTTTAGTTCTTCTCCGTAAGTCTTCCCCCTTATAGAGCAAGAAGATCCTAATTTCTTTAGTTCTCTTCATTTCCCACTTGAAGTTATTTAAGAAGGCAAGTGAGTCTTAGAAACTAGAGCAAGGAATAGGACCTGCACGCTGATCAAATTCTTTTAAGTTAAACTTGACTTGTTCGTGTGTGTGCCTTAGTATGTCTTTTGGCAAAGTGAGAGATAATGAGAGTTAATGCCTCTGCACTTTAATGGACCAAGTCACACACAAAGCTGACAATGCCTCTGGGTTCAGGGTGATCCCAGAGGTACTACAAAAAGACTTCATTGTTATATATCATGTAGCACTGTGCCTTCTAACAGACAGGTACAGCAGAAGGTAGTGTCTAAAATAATTCTTTAATTTTAAAATACATTTGATTGTAAATGAAATAAGAGGAAATGTATTCATCTGTACATGAGACGTAAATACAGATTTTTTTTTTTTAAAAGGCAATGTGTTCTTGAACTGTCAGTAGCCAATTTTTTGATGAGCTTATGGTCCTAACTGTCAAGACTCTGCTCAGATGATTTATTACTATTATTTTTAACACTGAAACACAATTTTTACTGCTTCTGAGACAGAACAGGGGTTTGGATCATGAATAAAGATCAGAACTGCAGAGCTAGGTGGATATGATCCATCTGCCTTTCCCATTCACTATACATCTATAATTCATTCATTCAAAAACATTTATTAATAAGTGTTTAACACAGTGTAGGTAGTATTATTAAGGTCTGGACACAAGCTGTTTGCAGCAGTTAGTTCTGGTGCTGGGGATAAGTAATAAAGAGAGACTTGCACTTACATTGGGCATTGAAAGATGAGTTCATCAGTTAGACAGGTGGGTGAAGAAGCAACACTAAGCAGAAAGAACAGCACGTGTAAATGTCCAGGAGGGGGAGAATGTCTGAAGTCATCAGGGGATAGAGACTGGGCCAGGTGGTCAAAAAGCCCTGTATGCCATGCCAAGGAGCCTGGACTTTGTCCTAGGAACAAGGGGGAACCTTTAAAAGTGACCCAGGAAACGGGCATAATCACATTTGTATCTTTGAAAGGTTATGTTGATTGAAATTTGAATGGAAGAGAGGAGGCTTGGAAACTAGATAGGAGGTCACTATAAAAGTCAGGGTCAGAGACAGTATGGGTTTGGATTAGGGATATAGCACTGGGAGGGAGAGAGAAGAGATATATCTGATGTGTATTTTTTTATGTTTTTAAATTTATTTTTGAGAGTCTGAGACAGTGGGAGCAGGGGAGGGTCAGAGAGAGAGGGGGAGATACAGAATCCAAAGACAGGCTCCAGGCTCTGAGCTAGCTGTCAGCACAGAGCCTGACGTGGGGCTCGAATCCATGAACTGTGAGATCATGACTTGAGCCGACGTTGGATGCTTGACTGACTGAGCCACCCAGGTGCCCCTGATGCATATTTTAGAGGCAGAAATTAGTCTATTACTTGGGTTTGCTGGCCAGTTGTGTGTGTGTGTAGGTATATGTGGGAGGGAGTGAAGGAAAATGAAATGAGTCAGAGATGATTTTGAAGTTTCTAAGTAGTGAACCAGAAAAATATGCTTAATATGGAGGGAAAAGGAATTCAGTTGAGGGTATGCAGTTTGTGGTTGCTGGGGCCATCCAGGTAGAGATGGACAACTGACAGATGAAAGATAAGGTCAGAGCTCAGAAGCCAAGTCAGGGTTGAAGGTGTAGATTCTGGAAATCATTATTTCATCCACATTAATGTCATGGGGATAATGAGATCACACAGAGAAAAGACACAGAATGAAAAGAAGAAAGGGGAAAGGGAACTAGGTACTTATCCAAGGGATATGGGGATGCTGTTTTGAAGGGGCACATGCACCCCAATGTTTATAGCAGCAATTGACAATAGCCAAAGTATGGAAAGAGCCCAAATGTCCATCGATGGACGAATAGATAAAGAAGATGTGGTGTATATATATATACACATACACACTAGAGTTTACTACTCAGCAATCAAAAAGAATGAAATCTTGCCATCTGCAACTACATGGATGGAACTAGAGGGTATTATGCTAAGCAAAATTAGTCAGAGAAGACTATCCTATGACTTCACTCATATGAAGACTTTAAGATACAAAACAGATGAACATAAGGGAAGGGAAGCAAAAAATAATATAAAAGAGGGAGGGGACAAAACATAAAAGACTCAACTGTGAGCAAACAGGGTTAGTGGAGGGGTTATGGGCTAAATGGGTCAGGGGCATTAAGGAACCTACTCCTGAAATTACTGTTGCACTATATGCTACCTAACTTGGATGTAAATTAAAAAATACATAAATTACTTTTTAAAAAAGGAGAAAGGGAAAAATCAGAGCCACTGGCCCATATGCTGTGCTATGTACAAGGATCTCTTGAATAAGGCTTTGCATCCCTGGACTTTGGAATTAGTGGCCTGGATCTCCTCTCCCTTTCTCCTTTGCCTTGGGCTCTTAGGGCATAGCTCTTTGTGCTCGGCTCTGGCTCCTGGAACCTGGCACTCCTTGGCTTTCTCTCTGACACAGGTCTCTGGCAGTGGCCTTGCTCCATGGAGCCTCAGCCTATGGCCTAGCACCCCCCTCTGCTTTCTTTGGAGCATACAATATCCTGGCCCAATTGGCACACTTACTTTTTCTTCTTCTAGTTTTGTCTCTAATATAACCCTGAGGTGGGGTTGGGATGGTGGGTTTGGTAAAAGGAGAGCAAAGTAGATAAATGTGAAGGTGGAGGTACAGGAAGGGGTCCACTCCTGTGACATCCTTGGCTGAATCTGAATCCTCGCCCATGACACCATATCCATACCAAGATTCCCAGGCCCCTGAGAGCTGCCGACCCAAGAATTCTTAAGACCTCAGATCCATTTCCCAACTTCCTTATAGCTTCTGATAAAGTGTGTATTTAAACGGCCTCTGCTACATCAAAAATAAAACATTTCTACAAATTAAATACTTTCAGGATTCCTCGCCTTGTCTCTGAGTTTGCTCTTGAAATACTAATTAGCCAGCGAAATATGTGCTTTGTGTTTCCAAAAAAAGAAAAAGGGGAGACCTCTTTAAAAATAGCTAACTCTGGAGGGAAGCTGCAACTAAATGTCTGGGTATTCCAACAACATTTAGCAAAAACTAGCTCCCGTCCTCAAATGATGGGAAGTGTTGCATGAGAAGTCTCTCTCATAGGGCAGGTGACAGAGAAAGGCTCTGGACTTTTATTTTTTAAAGTTTTATTAAAAAAATTTTTTTAGTGTTTATTTTTGAGAGGGAGAAAGACAGAGTGTGTGCAGGGGAAAGGCAGAAAGAGACAGAGTGTGAGCAGGGGAAGGGCAGAAAGAGGAGACAGAATCTGAGGCAGGCTCCGGGCTCCAAGCCGTCAGTACAGAGCCCGATGTATGGCTCATACTCACAAACTGTGAAATCATAACCTGACCCAAAGTTGGATGCTCAACCGACTGAGCCACCCAGGGTCCCCAGCACTGAACTTTTAGAACTAGAGACTGGATTACATGAAATAGTCCTCAGTGCGGGAGGAGAAGCTCAGTCGAATGACTCTGAGCAATGCCTAGATCCCGAATTTCATAGGGTAAGCATGGCTGTACATGCCGTTTTATCTGAGCTAACACTAAAGCTCTCCATCTCGTCCTAATGGATGGCAAAGGTTGCTCTCTCCTTCCATTTGATGAATGACTGTGGCACCGCCACATCTGTCTTCTAACTGGCAGCAATTCTCAAGTTAGTGATAATGAGGGTCTTCCTAACCAGGAAGTCAAACGCTCTAGTGAATTAGTCGAAGGCCATTGCAGCTGCCCGGCTATTTCACATACAGTTTACAGCCAAAGGAGAATACTGCTGGCCAGAGGCACACAGCAATAGGATTTAATGCAGTAGTATTTCCAGAGATAGCAATCTGTAAATAATAACCACAAAACCCCACCATCTTCTTTTCTTTATTAATGCATAGAATAACACCATACTGAGTGTGGAACTGAACAAAGCAAAAAAAGTCAAATCTGCCTCCTCATTTGGAAGAACTCTAGAAAGCTGGAGTTGTTGCCCACCCCTCCCCCACCCCCCACTACATACCATTTGGGGGGAAAGTTTTGCAGCACCACCAGACAGTTGCATGGGTAGGTTAGTATTGTCTACTGGCTATTTACAAATTAAGGTAGTGGATGGGGAATAACAACACATATTCAAAAAGAAAAGAAATACAGGTTTCAAGATGAGGAACCATGTTACTAAGGAAGAATGTCAGGCATTTGATCCCAGAAGATAGAAAACATAATAAACCTAATAAAGCCGAAAGCCAAAATTATGGTTTTGTTCTATTAAATATCATGAGACTTTTAAGTCCATGACCTCCAAACCTGGAATATATTTCAAATAGGAATTAGAATTACCACTCACTGGCAGGAAAACACAGTTTCTAGGAGCAGTGATGCCTATGCCTGTATTTCTTACAGCGTATTCACAGCAAACCAGTAGCTATACCAAAGATGGAGCCCTGATTCTACATAATAAACTTCAGGGACAAAGCAGCATAGATGGCCTCCTGCATCTCTTCGCCCCTCCATCTGCTTCACAGAATGGCTGAAGGATAAATGGGCTTACAGGTTCCGTTTTTTTAGCTTCACAATAGTTTTCACTACGAATCGGTGCCACAATTGTCATTTTCTTTAAATGTAAGAAGTTATAGGTGTATTTTTTCTTTTCACCAATTCATTCATTCATGCTTTGATTACTTAAGCTTTCTAAAAAATCCACAAATATATTAGGGACACTCTGCATGCTAAATACTGCGCTAGATGCTAAAGAGTCCAAAATGAAACCAGCAATACAAACACACGGCACCAGCCCTAAAAAACTGCATCTTTGTTTTCATTAATCCCCTCCCCCCAACTAATGTTTTTGTATTTCCTTTAAGCATGCAGGCAATACACTACAGTGGTATCAGCAGTACCTCTGATTTATGTCACCAAAAGAAAACACAGATATATTCATAACATTTTTCAATTATTGCAGTCATCTTGACATATTGTTTACACGTACCACTTCAAAATGATAGTAGTTATTTAGACCTACTGCTAAATACTATTACTTAATACTAGCAAAAAAAGCATACATTCTGCTTAGCACATTTGTTCTTAACATTTTAATGACTGTATTTTGATACGACTTGTTTCATTTGTAATCCCGTTCATTTTATGTTAAGTATTTAAAAACATGAAGAAAGGAGTTTATGGGCTTCAGCCATAAACTGCCAAATATATCCATGGACCAAAGAAAGGTCAAGAATCTCTGGTCCAGAGCATCATGGCTTTGGGACTGGTCAATAATTCACAGACCTCTGCTGGGCTAGACATGCTGAGAAGGATATGACCTATTCCAGGGACTCCATAAATAGGCGAGGACTAAAAGGAAACGGTTGACTGCAAAAGAAAGCAGAGCTTGTGCTTGTTTGGTTAGGAAGCCTCTGGCCTCCTTCCTGAAATCGTTGGCCTCTATAGATCCACTCCCTCACTCAAAATGCGCTCTGGGCTGGTTTCATTTACTGCTGTTGGGGAAATCGTACAGATGAGAATGAGCAGCCATGGTGATGATGGTGTAGACCGACCCCAGGGTAGGGCGGTCTTCAGATGAACATTTCTGAGCAGGCAGTTTAAATTGTTTGTGAAAATCAGTTATGATGAGAGGAATGTAAAGTGAGTGGCCAAACTGCAGTATTGTCTCTGGGAAGATCTTCTCCATTCCTGAATCCAGATCCTGCATCTAGATGTGACCACAGGCTTTGTCCTTTCTCTGGAGTCACAGAGCCTCTCTCTATTTGTGGAAGCATTTCTTTTCTCAGCCTCCTATGGCTGAAAAGGACAAACGATGGAAATGGACATTCAGCCTTCCCGCTCATCCTCTCTCATTCTTTAGTTCTACATTCTTGTAGCTGTTCTTCGACGGCAAAGAACAAAAACTACTATGTTAATTTCCATCCATAAAAAGTAGATAAGAGGTAGATAAGAGTCTACTTTGGAAGGTCAAACCCTTGCAAATTCACTTCAAGAAATCTATCCTACCGAAATCTCACTCCTGTGCACAAAATTGTCCGTTGACCATTGCCTAAGATACTGAAAATTGATAACAACCTAAAAGTCTATCAAGAGGCAACTGGTTTAATTAATTATGGTTCACCCATACTTAAGGAGTACTTCCAAGTGGTTGAAAAGAATGTGCCAGTATGTACAGATAAATCATACTACATTTCGCTGCAGTGAAAACAAGAGTTGCAGAATAGTGCATACAGTAGGATTACACTTCTCTTTAAAGTATTTATGAAATCTTCACAGATGTTTGTAAGTGTCCAGATGAAGACCTAAAAGGTGATCCCTGAACTTAGTGCTTATTGTGAAGGCTGAGAATGGAATTTGGTGGTTCAGAAAGGAGGAGGATGAGAGTTTCAAAGAGAAATTTTCACTCTTTACTGTAGTCTCTCCATATTGTTTGAAGTGCAGAACTGCTTTTGAGGTTCCAAGTATTACTGAAAGAAAGATCGCATCAGCTCTCCTCACGTGTAATGGTAATCACCTGGTAATCGAATTAAAAAATTTCGTTTGTTAAGAAAACCATGCTGTATCAGAATCGTAGGGTACCCAAAATAACAATGTCTTAGACAAGCAAGGACTCTAGTTCTTTAGAGGTAGACAGTGCAGGGCTAATTTCGTGGCTCTGATTCCCAATAACTCCTCCCTCCTGTGTGTATGTGTGGGTAGACTCAGACCCACTATCTACATGTGTTTTCCTAAATCACTGGCCTCTATGTCCTAAAAGAGTGTAATACACAGTGAAAGACCACATTCTCTAATAGGAGAGAGTAATACACAGAAGACATCCCGAGGTACCCTGCTGCTGATTCTAGACCCTCTTCTCAGGGACTTTCCTTTTCTTCCTTCACTCCAGCTCCCTCGTCCTGCATTCCCTTTCCTCCTTCTCCCCACCTGCGCCCCTCTTTGCATAGCCACGCAGGCACTGCTAACATCACAAGAGTTTGCTGATGCTAAGGTTGCTTTCGGGGCTGCTATATCCCATCATCAGAGAACAGGGGTCATAAATGAAGGCTTCTTGTCTGAGCAGCATTTGGAATCAGCTCTCAGAGAACGAAACAGAAAGATACAAAGGATGAAAGCTGCAGCCACTTGGCCAGCTACAGGATCTGCCCCTGGCTGCATCAACAGCTGAGCTGGTTTACATGTGCGCATGCGTGTGCGCATTTGTGCATGCACATGCGTGTATGTATGTATGTTGTTTATGTGAAATTTTAGCTACTTCAGCTCTCAACAGCGCTCTCTCAGCCAAACCCCTATAGTGTTTTATTACCAACACCTCTCATAACATTTTACTTTCTCTTTTTTCCCCCGCCTTTATTAAGATAGAATTGACATACGACCTTGTATTAGTTTCAGGTGTACAACACAATTATTTGACATACGTATGTATCGCAATATGATTACCATAATGAGTTTAATTAACATCTATCGCCTCACAGTCACATTTTTTTCCTGTGATGAGAACTTTTTAAGATCTACTCTCTTAGCAACTTTTAAACATACAGTAAATATTGTTAACTAGGGTCACCATTCCCCACCCATTCTGCACCTCCTGCCACTAGCAATCACCAATTTGTTCTCTGTATTTATGAGTTCAGCTGTTTTTATATTCCACCATAGGTGACATCATATAGTGTATGTCTTCCTCTGTCTGGCTTAATTTCACTTAGCATAATGCCCTCCAGGTTTGTCCATGTTGCTGCCAAAGCAGGATTTTCTTCGTTTTTATGGCTGAATAATATTCCACCATGCATGCGTGCGTGAGTGCGTGCAATGTCTTTATTCATCCATCAGTGAACACTTAGGTTCTTTCTATGTCTTGGCTATTGTGAATAATGCTGCAATAAACACATGGGTGCAGATATGTCTTTGAGATAGTGATTTACTTCCTTAGATATATATTCAGAAGTGGAGTTATTGGATTTTACTTTCTCTTGTTGTAGTTCTTTGTGCAACTGTTTCACCTCTCCCTGTAGACTATAAACTTCTTGAAGGTGGAGACTATTTTGATGCGTCTATGTATCTTTGACATCTAGAAAAGTGCCTGACATAGACCAGAGCTGAAAGAATGAGTGCAGCAAACATTACTAAAATCTAAAGTAATGTACATGTGGCTAACCTCCAAAAAAAAGGCAGGTTGCAGCTGGACAAAGATAGTGTGATGTCTTTTTGAATGAAAAAAAAAAAAAAAGGAAGAGGATTTTAAACAGGAGCAAAATGTGAAGAAATAAGGTCACATTCTGGCACATGCTTCCATTTCTTGCCTGGGGTCTTCTTTCATTACGAGAGTTGGTGCATTTCTCCTCCTTTCTCAAGCTTCTATTACACTGATGGTCTGTCCCAGGGCAGTAGTGTGTACTCTCTGGATCAGTGTGGCTTCCAATCATAGCGTAAACTCTTTCGAGCGGCACCTGGGTGGCTCAGTTGGTTGAGTGTCTGACTTCAGCTCAGGTCATGATCTCATGGTTCATGGGCTTGAGCCCCACATGAGGCTCTGTGCTGACAGCTCAGAGCCTGGAGCCTCCTTCTGATTCTATGTCTCCCTCTCTCTCTGCCCCTCCCTTGCTCACGCTCTGTCTCTCTCTCCCCTCTTCACCCCCCTCTCGAAAATAGATAAACATTTAAACTTTTACGAGTTGTATGTGCCTTATACTTCTGTATCTCTTTTCATACATAGTAGATGCCTGATAAATAAACTTTCCTTTGATGATTAAATCATCTCTTGATAAGTTAAATATAAATATGGTTAGAAAAAGATAAAGAGGAACATAGCAATGAACCCAGTCTTTGAAGATAACTCTTCCTTTCTTTTTTTTTTTTTTCCAGAGCACCTACCACCCTCCAACATACTATATAATTTAACTTATTATATTTTGAGCCTGTCCATCTTCCTGCTAGAAACTGGAGTCTCACACATAGCTGGCGGGTGTGTAAACTGTAACAGCCACTTTAAAAAACTGTTTGGCAGTACCTACCAAGGTTACTAAAACTACATAATACTGATAATTCCACTCCTAAATATATATACACATGGGAAATGAGTGCATAAGTGAAACCGAGACAGACTTAAGAATTTTCTTGTCAGCTTTATTTATAAAAGCTGAAAATGGAAATAAACCAAATATCTGTCAACAGAACACATAAATAAATACTGGCATATTCATGCAATGAAATATTACACAGCCATAAAAGGAACAAAATAGTGATGCATGCAACAACATGGGTGATTCTTACAGACTTTTTTTAGTAAAAGAAGCCAACTACAAAAGAGCAGCACAAAAGAATATATACTATATGATTTCATCTGTGTGAATTCAAGAGACAAAACTAGTCTATCATAATTGAAGTCAGAACAGTGTACTTCTGAGTGGGAGTGATTGCTGATTGGTAGAAGCATGAAAAACCTTTTGAAATGTGGAGAATGCTCTATTTCTTTATCTGGGTGGTGGTTACACTGGTGTATACACATGCAACCACACAAGCTATATCCTGAGTATTTGTGCACCTTTCTGCATATATGCTGTACTATTTTCTAAAAGTTAGGAAAAAGAACATAAGCTCCATAGGGCCTTGTTTCATGCAGGACCTGACCTGTAGGAGGTGCACACTAGATAGTCATTGAATGAGCAAAGGCATGTTTGGCCTTGCATCCCCTTTAATCATACTTATCTCCATCCATGTTTTGTTTGATGCTCTTGGAGGAGTCATGTGAAGGAAAAGTATGTGAAAACCAAGGCTCGGAGAAATTAAGTAGCTTGCTGAAAATAAGCCAGCTAGTAAGCTTCCCAGGTCTGTGCTCTTAAACCACTGATCTACTGCTTCACATTCTGGTTTATGAAGAGATGGGTGACAAATATGGGAGTGTAGTCAAGGCCGGGGAAGAGGAAGACCATATTCATGGCTCTTAAGTCATGTAGGTGATAGACAAGGCAGCCAGGGAAAGGAAAGGGTGAGCTTCCAGATTCAAATGAGCTGCTGTTGGATGGAAACTGTCCTGTGAGAGTTCTCTGATCCTGGGGTAAGCGACAGTGGCCATAAGCACCGTACACACACAGCGAGGGAATCTTTGCTGGGCCTAGACCTTGCTGTCTTAGCACGGGAAGTCAAAAACACTGATTATCCTAGTGGAGGCCAGCCTTGCCCACACCTCACCTTGTGCCAAGTGGGACTGCAGTACAGATGATGAGAAAGCAAACAGGTTCTGAGCAACTGAGAAGAATTCAGAAATCTGTTTACTGGGCTCTCCTTCCTTTTACTTTTGCCCAGTTTCTTTTTCTAACACGACTTGAGTAAAATGAAGAGATCCCCTGCAGTTTGTAAGACACAGCAAGGGCTGTTGGGATTTTTGGATCTTGCAGCCCCAGGGACGTGCACTTGCCAATTCTGAGGATGGGCTCTTGTGCCCCTGCAGTGTTCCTACACCCACTGGGACAGATCCAGATGGGAGAAGGAAGGGGCAGGTGTGAGCTCCTGGGGAGGTGTTTAGTAGAGAAGCCGTGGTATTCCCTGTTGGTCTCCGCCTGGGTTGGGTGACCACAGGCTCTGAGTATATGTGTTTTCTGTCTCAGAATCTAGAAGCTGCAGGTGGGAAAGAAGACAAATTAGAAGGTGTTCTCCTTGATGGATCATTTCCCCTCATGCTCCACATTCAGTTATTCATCAATTCCTATCAATGACACCCTCCAAAATGTATTTTGAATCTCATTTCTCTGCACACCCACTTAAGTCTTAATCATCATTTCCCACCTAGATTATTGCAATGTTTTTGCAAGTGCTCTCTCTTTTCACCCTTACCTTCTCCTTCCACCCCAAATCCATAGACAACCAATGTGATGACTTCTCTTGTATCTAGAATAAAATCCAACCTCGTTACCAGGGCCCATAGGTCCCATCTGATGTGAGCCTGCCTGAGAAATTTTTTTTAATGTTTATTTATTTATTTTGAGAGGGGATAGGGGCATGGAGATAGAGAGAGAGAATCCCAAGCAGGCTCCAGAGTACACCATCAATGCAGAGCCCAATGTGGGACTCAATCCAAAATCAAGCCAACTGGGCCACCCAGGCGTCTCCTGAGAAGTTTTTTACTTTATCTCATTCACTTCACTACTCTCACTCATTAGGCTGCAAAAATTCAGGTTACAAGAAAATAACAACTTGTGGGGCACAAGCATCTGACTCTTGATATTGGCTCAGGTCACGATCTCATGGTTTGTGAGTATGAGGCCCATGTCTGGCTCTGCAATGACAGCGCGGAACCTGCTTGGGATTCTGTCTCTGCCTATTCCCCATGGACACTCTCTCTCTCAAAATAAATAAATAAAACTTAACAAAAATAATAGCTTGATTATAATTCATATATCATGTACCTCACCAATTTAAAGTACACAACTCAATGTTTTTTAGTAGAGTTATAGAATTGTGCAATCATCACCACAATCAAGTTTGGGATATTTTATCACCTCCTCTCCCCAAATCCTGTACCTACTAGCAATCACTCCCCATTTCCCCTCAACTTTCTCCAGCCTAAGGCAACTACTAGTCTACTTTCTGTCTTTCCAGATTTGTCTGGTCTTATTTTTAACTTTTGAACACACCAAGCTTTTTCCTCCATTAGGTCCTTGCATATGTGATTTCCTCTGCCTAGAAATCTCTCAGCCTACTCTTTAGGGTTCCACATTCTTTTCACCCCACATCTTGCATGGCTGGTTCCTCCACTTTCATGCATATAATGAAATGTAATCAATTCAGAACTTTCCAGAATACCCTATCAAAGACTAGGTTTCCAACATTTTCTGTTATCATACCTCCTTGTTTTCTTCTTAGCACCTCCAGTTGGTAATCATTGGTTTATTAACTTTTCATTCCCTTATCCTTTCCAACTTTTAAGCATAGCATAATGAGGGGGTGAATATAGTTCTTTTGTTCTCTGTTGTAGCTCTAGTCCCTACTAGAGAGCCTGGCACTCGAAGACCCTCAAAAAACATTGAAAGGAAAGAAAGAAGGAAGGGAGGGATGGAGGGAGGGAGGGAAGGAGGAAGAAAGAAAAAAAGAAAGTAAGAGGAAAGGAAAGGAGAAGAGAGGAGGGGAGGGGAGGGGAGGGGAGAGGAAAGGAGAGGAGAAAGAAAGAAAGAAAGAAAGAAAGAAAGAAAGAAAGAAAGAAGAAAGAAAGAAAGAAAGAAAGAAAGAAAGAAAGAAAGAAAGAAAGAAAGAAAGAAAGAAAGAAAGAAAAAGAAAGAGGGAGAGAGAGAATACACAGTTCAGTTGTCTGGCACTGTCTGGAAATAAGACTTCTTGCCTATTTGAGCAGTAGATATTACAGTGCACCATCATTTACACCATTTAGCTTTTCTACTGATTCAAGACAGAAGTTTTAGACCAAGCTTCTCTTCAAATCATCTTTAACAGTTTGCCTGAAGTGCTTTTCCCCCCAAAAACAAGGGTAGTTGTCCTAAAGAAGTTTGAACAGAATCAATTGCAATATGGTGGCAGTATGCTTCTGTATGAATGGTGGCATGCCATTTGAAAGGTTCTACTTTTCCTCCTCTTAAGATTATTGATTGTTGCTTCTTTCCCATAAACATTAACAGCAAGACAATCACTTGCTGTTAATGGTTGTTTACTCATTAGACAAAGACAGCAGCCCTGTCCACCAAGTCTCCCTACTGCTATAAAGGATCCATTTAGTGTTTCTTCAGTATAAAAAGCTGGGTGAGGACCCCCTTGCACTACCATCAGCACTCTCTGCAGTTCAGTAGTTAGCTCTGGGAAAAAACAGATTGTAAACCAATGGAAGAGAAGAATATATTCTATTCTCACCTGTATGGACTGCTATCATACCCTCATAACACACATGTCCAAGAAGCTCACAAACAATAGCTACTTAAGAACAATTATTGAATAAGTGACAACTAATTAGGTAATATCTTCCATCTTTCCTTCCTGCTTTCATCCTGACCTCCCCATCCCCTTGGTTTACCTACCCCTCTTGTCATTCCAGAGCTTTTAGTCTGCTCAGATGTTTCAATCATGGAGAAAGTCAAACTGATCAATTAATTCACACTATGCTGTTTTATGGACATAAGCATTGGTGTGCTGGGGCACTTCATAACTGTTTATAAGAGTTAACTGTGTGTATCTGTTTCCAACTCTACATTTGTTGACATCAGGTTGGAAGCTTGATATCAGCAGCGGTAGGTATAGTTACACCAGAGAAATTGGCAAATGCTACAAATCAGAGTATTATTATTATTAAAATTATTATTATTATTGAGAGCCAGTTGTCAAACATTTGCCAGTATACTACTGACTTAATGTATTCACATTATTCCCTACCTGTCCCTCCACCTCCTTTTTCTAAGAAAATTCCTGACCATGGGGCGCCTGGGTGGCTTAGTCGGTTAAGCGTCCGACTTTCGCTTAGGTCATGATCTCTCGGTTCGTGGGTTCGAGCCCCGCGTCGGGCTCTGTGCTGACTGCCAGCTCAGAGCCTGGAGCCTGTTTCTGAGTCTGTATCTCCCTCTCTCTCTGACCCTCCGCTGCTCATGCTGTCTCTCTCTCTCCTAGAAATAAATAAAAATATTAAAAAAAAAAAAGAAAGAAAGAAAATTCCTGACCAGGCTTAAAGAATGACTCACCAAAAAAGTCTTTGAGGCCATATATTTATAAAGTAAGTACTTTGCCCCACTCTCCTGCCTGGGCTCTTTCATAGCTTTCACTGTTGAGTACATCCTACACTTACCTCTGCTCTTAAGAGTGAACTTCCTAGTTTGCCAAAACAGGGTTAAAACTATAATACTGTAGAGATTTTAGCTAACTTCTTTAGATCAGTTTAGAGAGAATGAAAAGACTACCTTATGTAGGTATCTTCCAGTCCTCAAATTGAACCAGACTTAGTGGTGCTTAAAACTGACATTGGTTCAGGGGCACCTGGGTGGCTCAGTCAATGAAGCATCTGAGTCTCGATCTCAGCTCAGGTCATGATCTCTGGGTCTGTGAGTCCATGTTCCATGTCTGGCTCTGCACTATGTGGAGCTTGCTTGGGATTCTCTCTCTGTCTCTCTTCACACCCCCCCCCCCCAACTTGCACATGTGTTCACTCTTGCACGTGCTCTCTCTCAAAATAAATACATAAGCTTAAAAAAATTGACATTGGTTCATATATCTAGACCTAGTTTCAGCCTTCTGCACTTCTGGCTTCCAAGACTATAAAAAATTACCTGTCTCATTGCTTAGTGGCAGAAGCATTGACTCAGAATTTTAGGTTTGCCAGAAAAATAAGATTCTATTAGTATCTTAGTATTAGTGGTCCTCAACCTGACTGCACATGAGCATCACATGAACAACTTTTAAAAAATTATGAAGATCTAAGCCTTACTAGATCTAGACCAGTTTAACCCAAATCTCCAGGGCTGGGATGGGGCATTCCTAGTTTTAGTAGCTCCCCAGGTGATTCTAAGGCATCACCAGAGAGAACCACTGATCTAATCACACCTCAAATTTTCAGATGAGGAACCTGATCACCAGTTCCAAGAGCCTTGCTCAAAGACCCAGGGTGGCTGAGTGAAGGCAGAACTAGTCTAAGACTCAGATCTCTTTGATTCTCAGATCACAGATCTTCCACAACTATGCTCCAAACCTCCAGACTTCCTCATTACCGTTTCATAAAGCCCCCAAACATGAGTCATAGTTCTAACAGAGGTTTCTGTATGGCAGGGATCCCATAAGGGGCAGAAGTCTTTATAAGACCTGAGTCCATTCATAAATTTGATCTCTAGCAAATTATTTACCATTTTCCCATTTTTTCAGTATTTCTAAAACTAAAGGGAGAACTTTAGTGATAAGATATAATAATATAAATTATATAAAGACTACTGAGTCTAATCTTTACTATGTCAGGCTTAGGGTCTGATCAAGGATCACATGCTCATAATCCATCTCTAACAACAGTTGACCCTTGATCATCACAGATTGGAACTATGAGGGTCCACTTAACAGATTTTTTTTTTATAAATAAAACACTGTAAAGGTATTTTCCCTCCCTTACAATTTTCTTAATAACTTTTTCTTTTCCCATGCTCAATTGTAAGAATATACTATATATACAATACCTATAATATACAAAATATTTGTTAATAGACTATGTTATCGATAAGACTTCAGGTCAACAGTAGACTATTAGTAGTTAAGTTTGGGGGGAGTTAAAAGTTATACATGGATTTTTGATTATGTGGGGGCTGGTGTTATTCAAGGGTCAATTGTATTTGATTTGTTAAGTGTCTTGGCTAGATGTTTGGAGTCATTTGATAATTTTTTTTTTTTAATGTCTATTTTTGAGAGACACAGAGTGTGAGCAGGGGAGGGGCAGAGAGAGGGAGACACAGAACTGGAAGTGGGCTCCAGGCTTCACGCTGTCAGCACAGAGTCCAACATGGGACTCGACCCCATGAAGTGTGAGATCATGACCTGAGCCAAAGTCAGAGGCCCAACCAACTGAGCCACTTAGGTGCCCCAAAAATATGGTTTTAAGGTATGGACTTTGAAGTCCTATAGCCTGGGTTCAAATTCTGGTCCACTATTGGCCTGAGACTTTGACTAAGTTATTTAGCCACTCTGTGCTTCAGTTTAAAAGAATTAAAGATTAAAAAGGCAGTGTATAGAGAGCACTTAGCACATTGCCCAGGTGAGAACTTCAACAAATACTAATTATTATCATTTGGTTGAATCAACCTATCTCCACCTCTTCACTTGAATGCTGCTGGGTGAGGCGAGGAGAAATTTAATAGTGATGAAGGGTCAGAAGCAATATCTTTTGAGCATCTTGAACTGAAATCTCTGCCTTGGCCTTGAGGGTTGCTGGTAGCTAAGATGAAGCTATACTGCATCCTCAAGGGCACAAGAGGAAGCCTGGACTGGTAGATGCTAGACTGTCCCCTTCTTCCTCTCTCAGTGAATGGCACTGATTCTTTTTAAAATTTTTATTTTTGAAGACTATTTTATTAACACTGAACTACTTTTTAAAAAAAAATACCTGGTTCTAACATAATCACTAGAAAACATATTACCTCATGAAAATGTGATCTATACAAAACTCTTCAGGGATAATAGTATTACCCATATTACTGTTAAAAAAATTTGAGATATAATTCACATATTATATTCGTTTCAGGTGTACAGCATAATGATTTGTATTTGGATGTGTTGCAAAATGATCACTACAATAAGTCTAGTTAACATCTGTCAACACACACAGTTACAAATATTTCTCTTGTAATGAGAACTTCTATGATCTACTCTCTCAGCATCTCTCACAAATCACAATCCAGTATCATTAGCTATAGTCACTGTGCTGTATATTGATTCTTAAGGGCAGCCCCAATGGACCTCCTGTTCTCTCCTCTAACTGAGCCCTGGCCTCCAGGCCTGACGTGTCAGACCTGCAGAGTGCTGGTACAACAGTAGCTCAGCAGCCACTCCCCACATCCTGATCCTCCCAGGGCTGTTTCTCAGCCTGAGTTTGCTTCTCACCCAGCATCCAAGTTCAGCAGACATCTCCTTCCAGACTGATAGGAGATGATATCAGAAACCTGTCCCCATTCATAATACTGACATGGCTTCTGCT
The DNA here is from genome assembly GCF_003009895.1 of Hyaena hyaena. NCBI lineage: Eukaryota > Metazoa > Chordata > Mammalia > Carnivora > Hyaenidae > Hyaena > Hyaena hyaena. The sequence continues at coordinate 197,902 of NW_024081142.1, read as the reverse complement.
CTTCAGATCAGTTTTTAATGAAAACTCCCATAAGATTAAAGTAGAGCAGAGGAAGAAACAGAATGATAAATGTCCTAAAGCAAAATGAGATACAGTTCAGAGATGGTTGGGTTGCGGTTGTTCAAGACAAACATTTTATGAAAGACATTGGCAAAAGTGCCAAAAGCCTTGTGTCTCATTTTCAAATATTAGCACAGGATATTTCCTTCTGGTTATTATAAGATGTAGAATCCGTTTCCATATAGGGCCCAGTGTGGAGCTCAGTCTCCCCCTTCAACCAGAGTATCTTTCTAAAAGCTGGTTGTAATGTTGTAGAATGAGGAATCTGATGCAAAGAAGCATGCAGATGGATAAAAATGTGGTTGAACAGGGCTTTCAGAATTTCATTAGATGGAAAACTGCATTTACAAAATAGCATACAAATATTCACTTTTCAAAAAGATTCATTCAAGTAGGATGAATACATGTAAATGTAAGTGTTTTCTTATTTCCCTACCAGTTTTCCCTGTAACAATCTTTTCTATTTTCTTTAATAGATATTCTGACCCCTAACCTCACTCTTGTTCTCAGCAATTTATCTGAGTTTGAATTTACTAAAAACCAAAAACCTAAGGAATTCAGGAAATCTACCAATATTTCAAAATAAGCATTCTCCCCCAGCTCAGAATAACCAGTCTGCCTATCCTGATAATATGCCTGTACTGGTAAGATGGCATTTTACCCTCACCTATCATTAAGAATTTGCTATAGAATTTTTCTTAAAGATCATTTCTGGACCATGAAATATGGGGAATTTTCCAAGATATTAGCCAGCCCCAAATCTTCACTTTATAGATGAAGAAATCAAGATCAACAAGATGAACACAATTTTTCCAAGATCACAAGAAAATTCCTCCAAGGTCAGAAGCAAGGTTAGGATTAGAACCCAGGACTCCTGACTCATAATTGATTGTTAATTAATTAATCAGTTTTTGCATGATTACTATCTGCCCAAACTGTGTAAGATACTAGAACAAACAAACCAAAAAGATATACTCCTGCCCTCATGTGTAGTGGGAAAGCTGACCTACTGGTACAAACTCAAGTGTTATGTAAAGATGGTAACAGGGGACTTCACCTGGGGTAGGGCACCAGGCACAGCTTTCCTGATGAAATGACCTTTGGGCTGAAATCTAAGAACCAGATGAATAGGAAGGAACTAGACTAAGAAGTGTGGTCTTGGGGAGGAGGAAGAGAAGACTCCAGGCAAAGATCCGAAATGTTTTCCAATATATATCACAATTTCTTGACCATTGAGTCACACAGAATGCAGCTGTGGCTGTATTTTTCTTTTTAGCCACCTTATTTTTAGCTTTCCTTTGATTTAGGTAGGTATAATTTAAGAATGTAATCTCCAATCATCAATCCCTGTTGATGACATGAATCAGCAAGCCCTAGCTTAGGAGAAAGGTAAAACTGGGAGTTTGGGGTGACTTGTTTGGTATGATTTAAAAAATCATAATAGTGAAGAATTGGTTGGCATTCATTCTAAACTCATTCAGAGCATTGGTTTTCAGTCTACTTTCATATTATTCCAGAACTGGAAAAGATCTGCTTCACTCCCAAGTCTTTTGATTTTCACCTCTCATTAAACTCAATCCATATATACTTTCCTAGTTTCTTTGTCTGAAATACTGGGAAAAGAGCATAAATTTGGAAGCATAGAGAGATCATGATGCCAGACAGGAATTAAGAGCTTTAGAATTACCAGAGAGACTTCAATATCTGGCTTTCATCTTAAAAGCAAGGAAATTTGAAACGCATAAGTAAGCTCTGCATATAAAAGGAGGTGGGAAAGAGTAATCAGGAAAGGAGACACCAGGAAAGAAATGCTGTAGGACTTGTCATGGTTTTCAGTCCATTCTTCTAGATATGAACTGCTACAAACTGATTCAAGCACCTCTCTTCTTTGGTCTTTTCTTATTCTCTTAATAACCTAACCCACTGCACTTTCTAAGTTGCAAGGTCTACAGTAGTTAGAAGTTGTAGGAGATATAAGATGCAAATGAGCAGTGCACATATCAACTGGATGCATGGATATGGAATTCCAGTCTACCCCAAATGGGGAGAATGAAGGACACTGAAGCTATGACAGATAGTTGACACTTTCTCAGCATGGACCATCAATGCCATATAGATTTACTATCCAAGGTTTATCTGTGCTTCTGTGCTTGCATTATAAATATGCTCCTGATTTGTTTAACATGCTGAATCTTAGTGGGAAATTGTGATTCATGTGGGTACTAAGTGTTACAATTTTAAAGAAATAAAGCATTCTTCAAGGTTTTTTCTAGTTTGAGTCTTCAAAATGCATGTAAAAATAAATATTAAAAGAGTGAAGGATGCAGGCTACCAGGCTAAATGAGAACACTGGTTTAGGAAATTCAACTCACAAGAGTATCAGACCACTAGTGACAATATATAGAAGAGCTACAAAAGACAATAGCGTAATTATGTAATTTGTCTTACAAATAATCTCAAATAACAGGACTAACTGAAGGGATTATCTTCATCATGGCCAGTAACTCCAAGAATGATTAAGTCATATGACCCATTAATATGACTTCACAACCATTCTTCAGTTCCTTCTTTTCTCAGTTCTTATATCTGCCAGTAGTACCAACCTCTCTTCATCTCCTCTAGGACAGAAGCCTGCCATCAGCTTTCTCCATTCCCCATTGTTAATCATCTGCACATAATCTGTCACCAAATCTGTTTGTTTCTTCTTTCACTAATCTCTTGGGTTAGTTCTTTGGGCTTCTTTTTTCTTTCTCACCAACCTACTCCAAAGCCCTCATAACCCCGGCTAGAATATTGCAATCATCTAACTAGTCCATGATTAACCAACCTTTCTTCTATGTTTAGAGAATTCTCCATTGTGTGAATCTTGACAGGAGGCTGTTATTGTGATTTACAATAAGATATATAGATTTGGTCTTTGTCTCATTTTCTGGCACAGAGCTTCTAAAGCCCTTGGAACTTCTTAAGTGATGAGAGTATAAAGGTATTTTTGTTATGTTAATGAGATGATTTTTGGAAAGCCCCTAGGGAACCAAAGGATGGGGGATGGTTGCCAGGGGCTCAACCACATGATTAGAAGCTTGGAACTTTCATTCCCATCCCAACCTCCAAGAAGGGGAGAAGGGCTGGAGGTTGAATCAATCACCAATGGCCAATGATTTATCCAATCAAGGCTCCATAAAAACTCAAGAAGGATGGGAGCTTCCTGAATGGTGAACAAGTGGAGATTCAGGGAGAGTTCTATGTCTTTTTCCCCATATCTTGCCCTATCTATCTCTTCCATCTGGCGATTTCTGAGTTATGTCCTTCTTATAACTAACAAACCAGTAACAAAGTATTTGGGTTCTGTGAGTCCCTCTAGCAAATTAACTGAACTCAAGGCGGAGGTTGTAAGAACTTCTGATTTAAAGCCAGCTAGTGAGAAGCACAGGTTAACAACCTGGACTTGCAGTTGGCCTCTGAGGCGGAGGGCAATCTGCAAGACTAAGCCCTTAACCTGTGGAATCTGTTGCAATCTCTGAACAGATAGGGTCAGCATTGAGTTGAATTGTAGGACACCCAGCTGGTGTCTGAAAACTGCCTGGTGGTGTAGGAACTACCACCACACATTAGAATTGTGTTCAAAAATCATTAGAGGCAGAGCCAACTTCCTTCTGCAGAAGCCAGAAAAGGCAGATGATTTTTCCTAGCGTCTCCTGCAGCTAGAGCTGAGGTGTCTGCCCCTGGGCTTAGCCAATCAGAAGTACTCATACTAAATCTGAGACTATGATGCATAGGATGGAAACAGTTGAGAATTTTTTACGGCAGTCACAGTGGCAGCAATGCCCATGGATGTCTTCAGTGCCGCATGTGACCTTAGCAAGCCAGATCAGCTCAGCTTTGATGCCCAGTACTCAGCTGCTCTGCAGACCATGTCCTCTGTGGGGGTGATTTCAAAAGCAGCTCTGGCTGTGTAGTCCCCTTCAGTTCTGCTCATTCCCTCAGCCTGGTTCTCTAAACTTCCCAGCATTTCTGTGAGCTATCCAATATCCATTTGAAAAATTCCTTTCATGCTCAAGACAGCAAGAATTGGTGTTTGTTCGGAGGACCTTCAGTGATAGTTCAGTCACTATATCTGTCCCTGCTCTCAAGCTATCACTCTCACCCCTGACAAACTTTTTCAAAAACTTCACCTTTATTGGGGCACCTGGGTGGCTCAGTTGGTTAAGTGTCTGACTTTGGCTCAGGTCATGATCTCAGGTTGTGTGAGTTTGAGTGCCATGTCAGGTTCTGTGCTGACAGCTTACAGCCTGGAGCCTGCTTTGGTTTCTGTGTCTCCCTCTCTCTCTGCCCTTCCTCTGCTTGTGCTCTGTCTGTCTGTCTCTCTCAAAAATAAATAAACATTAAAAAGAATTAAAAATAAAAACATAAACAAATCTTCACCTTTACCCTATCATTTCTTAATATATGCTAAGAAGACACAATGGATTCCACATAAAGTTAAGCTCCTTAGTTTCCTTTTCAACATTCTGAAAAATCCAGTCTCTTTCAATCTAATGGGAGCTATTTTCTCTGCTGCCTGACCAGTAATTAAAAAAAAAAATGAGACTCACAGAGATAAACATATTAAAAGCCAATATATACACAACTAAAGCAAATACTTCATGAAAAAAATACTTAAATTATATGTGATAAACTCTAAACTCTGATATTTTCTATTCCATTCTTTTTTTTTTTTTCACTTTCACCTATCAAATTGATTTGTAAAACACAGGTTTTCAGACCACCCATATTCTATTGCTGGCTTATGACATGGGCAGGAAGTACATAAAGGAATTAACCCAAGCCTTCAATTGATCTCACTTTTCCTATTAGGGTTTGTCATATACACATAAATGTTGCTGTAAAAAAATACAAAATTGGCATCTTGACAAAGAAGGCCTATGAAAAAGGTCATTCTCAGGACTGCTGAACAATTCTTGAATATGTAATTAAATCAAACACAAAAAATACTTTTCTTTCCAAACTTCGATTTGATTTTGCATATTCCTATAGAAGAACAGTTTGGTCCCACATATTCACAAAGACTCTCTGACCCAATTAGTCTCTTGCAGGAAGTCCTCTTTGGTTCAAGGGTTTGGGCTCTGGCTCCTTTGATTTGACCCAGGACGTTTCTCTACAGAAATGCAAACCATACACATGTGTCACAAGTCATTGCTGACATTTTCCAAATGAATGAGGTAGAAACAGATTAGTAAGAGGACTACTCTAAAATCATTAGCAAAAGTCAAATCTACAAGGCTGGGCATGAATAGCTTCAATAAGCTACTGAAACTGCCAGTATCTTGCTTTACTAAAATCCAAACGTTGATTTAGGAGATGAAAATGGGGCTGAGAATGGGGGTGGGAGTCTAGGAAGAGTCAGGTGCACACTGAAAAGACTACAACACAGGGTTGCTAGCGGCACATCTGAGTTCCTGCCCTGGGGACTCTCTCACCAGCTGCTGCTCACCCCTCCTGTCTGCGAGATTTCTGAGGTCAATGTATTTAGGCCTTAAGTTTGGTGGCCTGGAGACCTTGTACTTTCCAGCCTGTTATAACAATATGTCTACCTTTGTGAATATCTAATAGATACTAGATGCACTCCTTCGAGACTAGAATACATACTGGGCTAAGAAAGACAAAATTCTTCTTTCCATTAAGTCTACCATGGTTCATATTCAACACATCACTGTATTCATCTGTCTTTGTGGGATGGAAAGCCAGCCATATGGAATCAGATACACAGAGCAGAATCTCCCCCCATGCCCCAAGAGCTTGGGAGAGTATAAATAATGACTCCCTCTCCTTTCCTCATATTGGCTGAAATCTCTTAGACTCCCAGCTATTTCCAATCACGTTGGAGTTTTCTGAAGCTCTGCTCCGCATCTTTTCTCTACAATGAAAGAAGCACAGAAGAGCTGCCCTAATAAAACCAAGCCAGAAATTCCCTGGAAAACAGAAAAATGCATTCTGTGTCTTGCATTCTGATTGTCCCATTTCTCTTCCTTTTCCCCACCCCTTCCAGGCCATCCTCATATTCCTTTTCAGAGCTTCTGGCTTTTGTTGCTGTGAAAAGCTGCTGGTTGTAGGGAGACTGGCATTTGTTTTTTCTTTGTCTAATCCACAGGGACCTCTTTGCCTTTCTCTGAAACGCCATTTGAGGGTGGGCATAAAGTAGATGAAGGTGACTAAGGATCATTGAAAAGAACTCTCAAAACTGGAAACAATCAATAACAAGTATTCCTAGTGCCCCCAATTCTGCCCTCCACCCCATACAGTGGGAGGTAATGAAGAATAGGGGTTAAGAACCTGTCATCAGATGACTTGATTTCTTTCTTCACTCCCTAGTTATTATTATCCACTGCAGGATCAGAGGTGTGGGCTCTACTCCTCTAGGAGCTTGCACTGAAATGCAATAAGTATTCAAGCCACATGGTCTACATCACTGCCATCCCAGTGATTCCCCAACTGTGGAACTCACCATGGCCATTAAGTCCCTGGTGAAAATGTGAGAATATAGGTCAAGTACTTTTCTTAACATAAGTTAGTGTTGTAGGCCAGGGAACTCACCTTTCCCTCCATGGTTCATCTAGTCTTTCAAGACAAATGACACCCTGGGCCTTCCAGGTTGGTTGATTTCCTGGTGATGTGACACCAACCTGAGGTTTCAAAGCAGTCTTTTCTTGTCAACGGCATATGTGGCACACAGCTGGTACCCTATTCAGAAGCAGTGACCCATGTGCTGAAAACGGATGCTTCTGGTGGCAGATGAATAGATTTCATTCTCTAGCAAAATTTCTCTTTCCTAAGTGAGAAAGAGCTCCTACCCTTCCTTGTTTTCTCTCTTCCATCCCTTCTTTCCTTCCTTCCTTCTTTCTTTCCTCCTTTCCTTCCTTCCTTTTTTTTTTTTTCTTTTCCTGTTTGGTGCCCCAAATCATTGAATTATTTGGAACACCTTTATTTTTATTCTAAATAAGGTGGATGATATTAACTGGATATTACAGCTTCTTGCAAAATATCTAGATAGTGTGTCTAGTTAGATCCTGGCATTGTTAACAACTCATGGGTCCCATTATTTCTTTTCTTTTGTTTTCTTTTTTCTTTTCCTTTCTTCCTTGCTTCCTTGCTTCCTTGCTTCCTTCCTTCCTCCCTCCCTTCCTTCCTTCCTTTTACAAATCTGGAGGACATCAGAGTGGACAAAAATAATTTGCAAAAGATTTCACATACAAAGAGTAGTTAAGCTGAGAAATCCCTTGATAAATTTGCCAGTAGACCAATTCTCTTCACTGGTATGAAGGAGGTGTTGTAACAGGAATTCTTTGTGCATTGTGGAAGGCACATACACATGTATTTTACATGAGCAAATTCTAAATCACTCAGCCATGATTTTTAAAATTACGCTTTCCCCAAAATAACCCCCTTTAGATCAAGTTCTCAAGGCTTTCCCTCCATGATTGTAAGCTGCTCTTGGAGCCCGGGAAAGGATGGAAAGAGAAACTGAGAGTCAAAGGTTTCCATGTAACCACAGCTATTTCTTGCATTGGAAGCTGCCTATTTTTGTTCTCTCTAGAGAGAGAATTGCAGATTTTTATGTCTGTCTCAAAATTGATTATGGGTTGTTAGCTTTACCAAGTTCATACTTAAAAAAAAATACCAACAAAAGAAATACAAAAATAACACTTATCATTCTCTTCTGCACATGTCAGCGAGTTTATTCTTCACTTGTGCGTGTCTGGGGCTAACATTACATGTTGGTATTTGCTACCAAACGCTACAAACTTAATAGTAGCAGCAGGAGAACACCATGAGGACAGCTTGTGTTCTTTGTGCGAATTGATTCAAGGCTCTCATTATAAATTACCTAGACCTTTTGATTAGTTTTTGTTTTTTTCCAGGTGATATAACTCAGTAAAATCTGGATCCAATCTATTCCAATTAGTGCTACCATGTAAACAAACTGTTTGAACTCTAGATTTCACTTTTGGAGGGGAAAAATTATAAGTATTGTAAAACCAATCTTAACTTCATTTTTTCTCTTGTATAATTAGTGGTCCTTGTACCCAGGGGAAATGCTTCACACAAAATAATAGTGAAGTCAATAAAGGTAGAAAAGTTAAAAGAAGTATAAAATAAGAGGAAGGAAGTAAATAGGAGATGCAACAGAAAGAAAGGATGGGGTAAGAAGAGGTGGGAAGAGAGGATATGCTTGTGTGAGCCTTTACAAAGAGTAAGAAAAAAAGAATTTAATGACTAGACTGAGGTCACCACTGGATCATACTGGTGAGTATAACATAACAGACACTGAGAGTTTAGCCAAAAAATTCTTCAGGCTCTGATACAAAGTTTTCAAATACTTATCCAAATTCAGCAAGCCACATCAGACTGGCCTAGGTGAGGGGTACCTGAAGTCGGTTAAGCATCCAACCCTTGACGTTGGCTCATGTCATGATCTCACAGTCCAAGAGTTCAAGCTTCCTATTGGGCTCTGTGCCGACAGCATGGAGCCTGCTTGGGATTCTCTCTCTCCTTCTCTCTGCCCCTCCCCCACTCGTGTGCACGTGTGGGTGCTCTCTCTTTCTCTCACTCTCAAAAACAAAAATAAACTTAAAAAGAAAGAATGCCAAGGTGACGCCTATTCTTTTTTTTTTTTTAATATTTTTATTTATTTCTAGGAGAGAGAGAGAGAGAGAGAGACAGCATGAGCAGGGGAGGGTCAGAGAGAGGGAGTCACAGACTGAAACAGGCTCCAGGCTCTGAGCTGGCAGTCAGCACAGAGCCCGACGCGGGGCTCGAACCCACGAACCGCGAGATCATGACCTAAGCGAAAGTCGGACGCTTAACCAACTAAGCCACCCAGGTGCCCCAGGTGAAGCCTATTCTTAATACAACCCACATGGTAGCAGGAATCACTCTATCCCCTTGAGATCTGGACAAGTTTGGCTTGAGTTTTGTGTCTCATATAGGTTCAGCTCTCTGGACCCACTCTGTAGCTTGTCTATTCATTTCTTAATGTAATCATTTGATGAACAAAAGCTAATTCTTATGAAGTCAAACATATCAGTTTTTCTTTTGTGGTTCATACACTTTAAGTCCTATCTTACAAACTTTTGTTTACTACAAAGAGGAGGGTATATTTAATATGGGATTTCAAGCAATTTTAAATTGAACATTAGACATCCCTGTTGGCCTTCCCTCCACCAAGATTTTACACTAGCCATTCTGGGCAGAGATGCTTCAGGCTGACACCACCCTGTTAGCCCCTCACTTCCACACACCCCAGATGATCCCTCATGGCAAGTCCCAAACTCCAAATTCCTCCCCCTCTAGTACAGAGCCATTTGAACATCTAAAGCTCCAGGGTTTGCTTTGTATTAGTAAAACCTACAAGCTGTCCTGCAAATCAAAAGAGTTCTTAAGGACACAGTCATTGTAATAGCAATTTCCCTCTTCTTCACATTACTGAATCAACTCAAACTTCTGACCTAAGTTTTCCATCAAAATTTTGGGATTTTAGCTAAACTTGGTGTTTTACTGAAATAGTACACAAAACCTTCAACATCCAGAGACCTCAGAAACTTGTTCCCTCTTTATCCACTGTGTCCATACTGATGAATATGATATGATGTGGCCAAATAAGAAATGAATAAGCTACTTTTCTCCATGGTAACATCTTTGTCTTAATGACATTCAACAGAATCATCCCACAGTCAGAATGTTATCCTGATGACTGTTCCTCTTTCTTCTAATTCCTGAGACCATTTCACCCATGTCTTCATGTGGAAAACCCATGGCATTTCAGTTACTTTATAATGTAGGGACTCAATCTTAAATTGTTCTTCTTGGGGCAACTGGGTGGCTCAGTTAGTTGGGCGTCCGACTTCAGCTCAGGTCATAATCTCATGGTTCGTGGGTTTGAGCCCCACGTCAGGCTCTTTGCAGACAGCTAGCTCGGAACCTGGAGCCTCCTTCGGATTCTGTGTCTCCCTCTCTTTCTGACCCTCCCCTGCTCACGCTGTCTCTCTCTCTCTCTCTCAGAAATAAATAAAACATTAAAAAAAATTTTAATAAATTGTTCTTCTCAAAAGTTGAACTCCAACTTTGTAATTAATTGATATTCTTAAAAATTATCTGTTTCTGGATTTCAAACTGTTGCATCACCTCAAGCTCAACATGTCCCAAAGAGAATTTGTCTTCCCCAAAATGGTATCCCTTTCCCACACCTCCCATCTTTAGCAGGTTCAACTCCTAGGCAGCTTGGACTCTTACATCCTCATGGTCCTGTGTCTGGTATTATGGGCTTTCTTTTGAAATGCCTAAAATTTGTCCTTTTCCTCCATTCTCACCTCAGAACACATTTTTCTTAAGTTTCCGTGATAACTTCTCATCTATTTTCCCTCAGTTCTTTCCCTTCTCTCACTCTCTTAACCTGTCATCAACCCTACATCATTTTTAGACTAGGTAGTTCTTTCTGTGTTTGCTCAATAACTAACATTTGCATCCCCCTGGCTCCACATAGGCCTCACCCCACCAATCTGAGTTATTTCCTAACACTAGCTCTGTTCCAGAAGGCCAGTCTCCTCATTCTCTCCCAACGTGTACCACCACTCATTCTTTCTGAGTTCTTCGCTTTGGCTACTACTGACTCTCCTGCAAAGCCTCACAACCTAAAAGGTCACTTTTCACAGTCACTTTTTAATTCTTCTCTTTCAGAATTGGTTCATCTTACCTTCTTCAACTAATTTCTCTCTTCCCTAAACTGTTGCTTTGCTTATAATTCAGTGAACCTAGTTTGAAATATCTGGAAACATCATCTGGCTCACAGAGTTCATGTGATAATCAAACGGAAATACATGAAAAAAAAAGTCAATATGCTTACAATACAGAGCCTCCATTAGACAGGAGCTGAGCCCTTGAGGCCCTGGGTAAGTAGATTTGGACTCTACTCCTCCCTTTGACATTTCCTTTTATAGCTACTAATTTACACAGGGCCGAAAGCCTCCAGGGGAAAACAAAAGACTTGAATGTTGCCCACTATTGGGAATCACACACAGCCATGTCTGATGGACTGGGTTAGCCCCAGTGGGAGCCAGAAGGACAACAGAGTCTTTAGAGAGAAGTTATCACAGAGAAGGGGGAGTGTGGATCAGTGAGCCAGAATGGAGAGGTGATTTTAGGAATGGCCCAACAGCTGATACCAGAAACTTCCTGACCCAGTCCTGGTGCCAGCACTTGTCATTGTAGAAAAAGGGCTTAGTTGGATAAAATGGAATGAGCTGTATATTAAGCACCGTAGCACACTGGGGCTCAATAAACCTTACTGACAACCCTTCCTTCTCTTTCCCCACCCCCCTGGCTGGGCTGAATACAGAAGAGCATTTTTCTCTCTTTGCCAACATAGTGACAACATCTCTGGCCTCAAGGTACAGTGGCATTATTCCAATGTCCCAAACAATGGGTGCAGTGGATTCCTATCTCCACAGGTGGCTAGGGGGACAAGAGCCAAGTTCTACCCCTCAGGGGTACCTCTGAGAACCTGCCAGGGCCCCAGGCTTCAGATTCCTGGCTTGGCTTGACACTGATCACAGAGGCTGGAATGAGAAGCTGCATCACATTTTCTGGCTGACTGGTCACTGCTGGGGGGGGGGGGGGGGGGGGGGGGGGGGGGGGGGGGGGGGGGCTGGACCCAGTTAAATCTATCAGGGTGGTTAAGATCCATTTTCTAGTCCTGGAAATGAAGTGTGATCTTCTTCCTCTACACAAAAGCAGACACTTAGAGTATACACCCAAAACAAGCACACCTTAATGCCATCTGCTGCTCTCCCATGACTGAGTTGGGGGGAAAGAAGAGGATTCATATAAAATAAAAGGGCAAAACTTTCTCACCAATTCAGGCAGGCTCAGTGTAATCTGATGGTGAAGAGGGAGTTATTCTGGTAGCCTATGGGTTACTAGGAAGTTGGGTCCCTCTTCATTCACTTGAGGGAAGACATAGCCTGAGTGTTAGGTCTCAGAAGCTGCAATGGCAGTAGCACAGACCAGGTGACTGTCCTAACTACTCAGGCTGTTCTGGGGCCCTTCCTATCAGAGGCCAGCTAATGTGGACCTGTTTTTGAAAATGAGTAGCCAGACCCGAAGGCTGAGCTGTCGTGTCACATCATAGATCAGAAGAAAGTAACTGACCCTTTAATCATGGTTACAGCCGTTCCTATACTTACATTTCCAATGTAGCATTATCACAAACATTCAAAATACTGTATTATAGCCAAGTTGCATCAGCCATATACATATATGTCCCATAAACTTGACAATCTGATGCCCAAAGAAAGAAAGTTTCATCACAAGGTGACCTCTGCTTAGGGAGGCCAAAGTCAAAAAAATGGAGGGGAGAGGGGCGCCTGGGTGGCTCAGTCGGTTAAGCCTCCAACTTTGGCTCAGGTCATGATCTCACGGTTCGTGGGTTCGAGCCCCGCGTCAGACTCTGTGCTGACTGCCAGCTCAGAGCCTGGAGCCTGTTTCAGATTCTGTGTCTCCCTCTCTCTCTAACCCTCCCCTGCTCACGCTGGTTGTTTCTCTCTCTCTCTCTCTCCCCCAAAAATAAATAAAACATTTAAAAAAAATGGAGGGGAGGGATGGTAGGGTTTTTATCTACCAACACATTGTGCACAACCACAGGGAGATTCTACTTCATTTAGTGAAGCATTAGTGAGGCTCTCTGGCTTCAAGACCCAGTGGCAACATCGCCATTTTGGCATTGAGCACTGTTATTATTACGGAAGTTGAACTGAGTAATAGGTTGTATCTGGGTATTAATCTCCTTTTGTATTTGTTTTTTATAAGCTTAAAATATATCTTAGTTATCAGAATCCTATAAAACATTGTGCACACATCCAACAAGGAACAAATGGTTCTGTTTTAGGGTTTACCTCCAGGGTTTTTTAAAAATATAAACACAATAGGATATCATGATTTAAGTGGATGTCTGCGTTTCCCTCTCCAGCACTATTTCCCTTTTCTCCCTTCCTACAATCAGCTTCTCCTCCGTGTCTGTGTTTTCAATCTTTAAAAAAAAAAATCTTCTATCTATTCACATCCATGGAGAATGTATAGTACTGCTCTGCATTTTTAAACTTTTACATCAAAGTTATCATACTGTATGAATCTTTTGGTAACTCGTTATTCTTTTTTTTTCTTTTCTTTCTTTTTTTTTTTTTTTTGACTGGTCCATGTTGATAGAAACATATCTAGTTCACACATGCAGTATTGTTTTACTACACACAATACCAAGGACCAGAAGCACCAGCATCACCAGGAGGTTTCTTAAAAGAGGCGGAGCTCCAAGCCCCACCCCAGACTGAAAGATCCCCAGATGATTACTTTGCACATGAAAATCAGAAAAAAATATTTGCTGTATCCCATTTCATCATATGACAGCACCACGGTTTACCTATGCTTTATGGTATACAAATATGCTATAATATACACGTAAACATACTTACATTTACTGTTTCTCTACTGACAAACATTCAAATTGTTTCCAGTTTTTTGCTATTAGAAACAATGCTGCACTGAATATACTTATCCATGTCTTAAGCTGCATACATGTAATTTTTTTCTAGGGTCATTACCTGGAAGTAGAAATGCAAAGTAGAAGGTATATTCAGCTGTCCATCTTCAGCTTGGAATTGCCAAATTCTTTCCAAAGAGGCTATGTAAAATTAATACTTCCTTTTGCAGTATACAATCATATCCTAGACAGTACTTGACATTGTAAGAACTTTTTGAATTCTGCAAGTCTGATGAGTGTGAAATTGTATCTCATGTGTTTTCTTCTTCTTGTTGCAGCTTTACTGAAGTATAATTGACATATGTCAAAGTTGCACAAAAGTATAAAATTTGATGTTTTGACATTTGTATACTTGTATGAAATTATCACCATAGTCAAGATAGTGAACATGGCTGTCATTCCCTCCCTCCCCCAAATTTTCTCATGTCTTTCTATAATCTCTCCTTCCTGCTTCTCTTCCTGCCCATTCTATCTTCAACTGACACTGTACACACATATCACATATAGCCTAAGAATCTGATACATAAGAATCTTATATAAATATTCTTCCATTTCCCTCTTTCAGGCCTTGTGTATTATTTATTCTCATACATTTTACTTCTACATATGTTCTAAACCTCACAACGCATTGTTATGATTTTGGTTTTACATTGTCAGTTATCTTTTAAAATAATTAGAAATAAGAAAAAATGATTGTATTTACAGGTGTGCCTCATACCTGTGTAGATTCAGATTTCCATCTGGTATTCATTTCCTTCTGCCGGAAGGACTTCCTTTAACATCTCCAGATATGCAGGCTTGCTGGTGAGAAATTCTCAGGTTTTGTATGTTTGAAAGTCTCTATTTTGCCTTTGTTTTTGATACATATTTTTGCTAACTATAGATATCTAGTTTCCAGGCATCTGGGTGGCTCAGTTGGTTAAGCATCTGACTTCGGCTCAGGTCATGATCTCATGGCTCATGAGTTTGAACCCTGCATCAGGCTCTGTGCTGACAGCTCAGAGCCTGGAGCCTGCTTTGGATTCTGTGTCTCTCTCTCTCTCTCTGCCCCTCCACTGCTCATGCTCTCTCTCTCAAAAATAAATAAACATTAAAAAAAATAATTCTAGATTCCATGTTTTTACCTTGGTATTTCAATGATGTTTCTCCACTGGCATGCACTGCTTCTGGTGATTAAATCTGCTATAATTTCTAGTCTTTGCTTTAAATATTTTTGCTCTAATTGCTTTTGGGGCATTTTCAGGATCTCTAATTTTTAAAAACATTTTTTTAACATTTATTTATTTTTGAAAGAAAGAGACAGAGCATGAGTGGGAGGGGCACAGAGAGAGAGGGAGACTCAGAATCCGAAGCAGGCTCCAGGCTTGGAGCTGTCAGCACAGAGCCCAACATGGGGCTACAGCTCAGGGGAGGTGAGATCATGTCCTGAGCTGAAGTTGGAGGCTTAACCAACTGAGCCACCCAGGTGCCTCTCATTATCACTAATTTTAAGCAATTTGATTATGATGTCCTCAGTGCATTTTTAAAATGTTTGTGTTTGGGCTTATTGAGCTTCTTGAAACTGTAGGATTATAGTTTGCACCAAATTTGGAAAAATTTTACTTCCTTTGTTCAAATATATACATATTTTTTATTCACTCCTCCTCCTTGGACTCAACATGTACTATGAAGCCACCTGAGTTAGTCCCACAGTTGATGGATGCTCTGTGTTTTTTTTTTTTTTTTCAGTCTTTTTCTCTTGGTGCTTCATTTTAGTTTCAATTGCTATATTTTTAAATGTACTAATCTTTCCTTTCTCAGTGTCTAATTTGCAGTTAATCTCACTCTGTACATTTCATCTCAGACTTAATAGTCTGCATCTCTGGATGTTCTATTTGGGTGCTGTTCTATTTGGGTGCTTTCCTTTTCCTTTTTTTTTTTTTTTAATATCTGCAATGACTCTACTTAACATGCTCAATCTTTTTTCTATATTCTTGATCATATGTATGTAGTTTAGGTAATTATTTTAATGTCCTCACCTACTACTTCTATTATCTGTGTCATTTCTGGGTTGGTTTTGGTTGGTTGACTTTTCTCCTCATTATGGGTCATATTTTTATGTGTCTTTGCAGGCCTGATAATTTTTTATTGGGTCCTAAAACATTGTGAATTTTACTTTATTGAGTGCCAATATTTTTGTATTCCTGTACCTGGTTTTGAACTTGTTCTGGGACACACTTAAGTTTACTGGAAACAGTTTGATCCTCTCAGGACCTGCTTTTAAGCTTTGTTAGGCAGGCTAGCAGTCTTGTCTAGAGATGATTTCCCTCGCTACGGAGGCAATACCCTTCTGAGGACACTAATGTTTGATGAGTTATAGAAATTATGAGGTTTTTCCACTCTGGCTGGCAAAATCCCAAACTCTTTCCAGCAGCACATGAGCCCTGAAAACTGTTTTCTCTCATCCTTCTGGTGGCTCTTTCTCCAGCCTTTGGTACTTTCTTCACATACTAATCAGCTCCTTGGTGAAGGCTTGACAGGTCCGTCTTCAGATCTTCAGAGTTCTTACTCTCTGCAACACCTTCCTCCCTGGGGTTCTCCCTGCAGACGTTAGCTGTCTTGACCTCCCCCAGACTGTGAGTTCTGTCTCCTCAACTTGGGGAGACCTGGGATCTCCCTCCAGAACCCTGGAAACTCTCTAGGAAGGAAGCTAGGCGTATCATAGGGTTCACTCTCTTGTCTCAGGGATTATTCGGCTTTATGTTCAATTAATAGTATAAGTATTAGGTGTAAATATTAATGAGGTTACCTCTGTACTCAATGACTTGTAACCTAGAGCTACCTGAATTACAAATGCATTAACAGTATTATCACAATCTCACACAATTTGGCATTATAACTATCTTTGAAATTTTTTGCTTGCCCACCTGGACAAAATTACTAAATAGTGAGATTAGTTAGTACAAAATAAATAAGGAAAACATATTTTACTCTTCATAATATCTAGAACCATAGTCTTAATACCCTGATTGTAGCTCAGAATTACCTGTGACGTTTCTTCAACATACTGATGCCTGTCTCCCACCCAGGTCTCTTCAGTCGGAATCTCTAGCAATGATCCTAGCTCACTCAGGATAGGTTTAAACAATCTGCTGAGAATAATTTCAATCATAACTATATGCTCATGAATATTACTATTCATTTAGAAACCATTAATTAAGCAACTATTATCATTTATTAAGTGACAGATAATAGATGTAATTAAGGTGTAAATCTTGTCTGTTAGGAGTTCACAGTTTAATGAAGGATGCTGACCCAGAAACAGAAAATTTTGTAAACATATAAATAGTGTCACAAGTGCAGTATGGAGGTCTGCACAAGGGCTATGCCAGCACAGAGGAGAGGCTCTTCACTCTAAGTCACATGTGGGCAGAAGTCACTCTGCTAGAAGTGATACAGGGACTTCATAGAGAGAATGAGTATTACACGTCTGGTGAAAGGAGGAAGGACAAATACACTGCAGGCAGGGAGAGCAACATGCAGAAACATGGAAAATAAAGTCCAGGGAGACAAAACTTGCTTAGTGATCCTGCATCTTAAAGTCCAGGAAAGAATGGAGCATGTTAATACCGGAGAGGTACGGCAAGTGTCAGGTGAAAGAAGACCTCAAATACTTCAAGGATATCAGAGTTTGACCTACAAGTCAGTGCTTCTCAAATATTAGCGTGTGCAGGAATCACTGTGGATCTTGTTAGGAAGTGGATTCTGAATCAGAAGGACTGGAGTGGGGCCAGAGATTCTCTAACATGCTTCTGGGTGATGATGCCTGTACTGATGCTCTGTGGACTATACTTTGGGTAGCAAGGCCATGTAAGTAGTTCACCACATAACAAGACAATATGAGATTGTCACAATGAAAAAGCCATATGTAGGCACTCTGGCTGATGGTGCCAGGGAAGCCTCGTCTTTCCGACTTCAGTGATACCATCTTGGGCCCTCCAGACCAGCTCATCTGTCATTTAAATACCAACAAGTAACCCCAGCAGATGTAGAGCAGGGGACTGCCCAGGTGAGCCCCCTCTGAATTCGTGATCCATGAAATTGTGAGATATAATAAAACAAGTGGTTGTTTTATACCACCAAGTTGTTGGGCAATAAGTTTTGT
Organism: Hyaena hyaena; assembly: GCF_003009895.1. NCBI lineage: Eukaryota > Metazoa > Chordata > Mammalia > Carnivora > Hyaenidae > Hyaena > Hyaena hyaena. Next base: position 180,113 of record NW_024081142.1, on the reverse strand, counting down.
TGTGTAGCAATAGATAGCCAGAATAAAACTTAGAACCAATTAGAGGGCTTTTAAGAAATATTGATTCCAGGGTGCCTGGGTGGCTTGTCAGTTAAACGTCTGACTCTTGATTTTGGCTCAGGTCATGATCTCATGACCTAGGTAGGGTGGTCTGGGAGGCTTTTGGGTGTATATATTTGAATTGCAGAGAAGAGGTGTTAGCTGCAGATATTGACTGGAGTGGCAACATTATTTAGATAGTAGTTGAAACCAAGAGAATGAATGAGTTCAATCTCTGAGGGACGGCTGTAAGGGATACTTTGATTTTCTAGCTCGACCCCATTCCACCTTTCTTTTATGGTGTCTTCCTATTCAGCAAAGGTGAAAAGGCCTCAAATGACACTTGTCTGAGATTTGGAAAAGCAGATGTGAAGCAGAGGCAATCTCTTGCAGCAATTTCTGCTGGCGAGTAAGGTCGTGCATTCATGAGCGGAGACGTAACTACAGAGCCGGAGTGAGATGGCCAGAGGATGGCCCCTTGGCTCCTGTACCTCCAACTCCATTCCACCCGTGTATACCCACACCTATTCTTCCTAGGGTCCCACAGACCATTAGGATCTTCTATTTTCTCGTTACAACTCTGTACCCATAATCTTAATTTTTTTTTGCTAAGTCAACAGTTAACACATTAAAAATCATCTAAGCTATTTGAGAATATCCAGTCCAGGTATTCTCATTTAGCAACTCCAGGGTGTGGTCACGGAATCTTTGTTTTTGAATACATTCCAGGTGGTTCTAATAGACAGTGAGACTTAACTAATATGCATGTTAATCTTGATAATTTTGGTACAGAAGTCTTTGGTACAAAGACTTATTTGTCTGTTGCATCTTCTCTGTGTGGATCATGAAGTACAGTTGTCACCCGGTTTTCACAGAAGACACTCAGGGACTGTGATTTATCTTGATTGATACTCTGTTGAAGTGAAATGTAGGCCAACCAATGATTCTTGAATTCAATAGCCTTATTATTCGTGTTTATGTACCTATGAAGAACTTTCTTGCACCAAGTAGATGAATAATAAATAATTACAGAAAGAATATTATCAACCAATGTATTTTGTAGAAGACTGGCCAATAAATCTTTTTAACCTCCATAAAGCATTTTCACCAGTATCCGTTTATTTGGATTTGGGTTTGATCTGGACTTTAGGTGTAACACAGCACATGAATGAGGTAAACTAGGAGTTGAATCTTTTTTTCGTGCCAACAGCATCTAATCAGGCTAAAGTCCTTCAAGTCAGTATTCTGATTAAATGCCCCAATTACCAGGTAATTGCTAGAGAATAGAGGCAACTGACTCATTTATCTTACAAATTCAAAGTTGGAAACTCAAACGAACAAGAATAATTCTAGCTTCACAGTTAGTTAAATGCCAGGCTAAACCTGGCCAATGTCACTGTAAAATATGCCCTCAGCACCACAACCTAAGCATATAGCACCAAAGAGATTTCACATTTACAGAGTGTTTTGAAAGGGTACAATCACAGCAGAGAGCTAAAATCCAATAGTGCAAACCACATGGATATACATTTTTCAAGATAAACAGTTCACGTGCCTCCTTAATTAAAGTCATTAATGATAATTAACCTCATGGGAAAAATGATTCATCTGATAGGTAAAAATATACTTGGTTTCTTTTTGGTCTAATGTCTTCTTTCTAAAGTTACAGATGAACTGTCTTTCCTTGTACACACATGTACTCAAGAAAGAAAACAGAAAGCTCAGGATAACCCTTCTGTTGAGTTTGGAAAGATTCAGAGTAAAGATCTGATGCTGTATCCTGATCTCCCCTAAATAAGCCTACTACTCTCCCTGAGGAAACACAGAAAGCAAGGCAGTTCTGTTGACTTAAACATTATGTTGGATGACCAGTGATAAATAATGCAAGGTCTACTTACTTTATTGGCTTGCTCAGAGAAATCAATCCAGGGACTCAAATTTATTCACTGAACTGCATGGATCAATTAATATGCATTGTTTACTCCTGGGTTTTAATCACATTTAAAATAAATGCACTGTATTATGACACCATGAGGGAGTAAGGTGTGTACAAGTTCCCATCAGAGGAACTTTCATTTTCTCATTTTCAGTATAGAAGCAGAATCTTCCATTTTCTCATTTTTAGTATAGATTTGATAGTGAGGAAGAATATTCTATGAATTTCATCATCCATGTAATTGCCAGATTGACCCTCCCCACCCCTTTTGGCCAATAGAAAATCAAAGTAAATTCAATAGGAAAGGGATGGATGAGATGTTCTTTTGGCCCTAAGACAAAAATCACAAGGCTTTGGGAGCATGTTTAACTAAAGCAGTATAAGCTTTAATAAGGGGCTGTGTATGAATGTTCCATCTAAGGCAGATTTGGGTGACTCTTTTCATCCAGGATCCATCTTGGCCACTCCTCATATTGCATCTCCAATTTCAACATAAAAACCCTGGGTAAGGAAGATGCAGGTAACTTGTTCAGCACTGAAATTCAGGTCCACTAGTAGGGTCCATGTCACCTCCTTCATGAGCTTTAAAAGCAAGTCATATGAATTGGTGTCTCTCTGGTGTGGCATAATAGATGCTGTGATGTGACACCTAGGTCCTGTTTTTGGCATCTGGACAATTCTTTCCTTCAGTTTTCTGGAGTGTTGGCTGATACAGACTCCCAGCGAAGTTACCCTTCATGAAATGCCAACAAATGACAGAAGCTATACTGCACGGTGTTACAGTCTCTTCCTTTCCCATGTGTATACATGCATGCTGGTAGTGACAGTCATACAGAAGCCTAGATCCTTGCCTCAATTTTGGGTAATCATGAAGGGCCATTCTAGCTCCAGAGCTCCCTCTGAGATCAAAAGAGATCTTTGTGGCAAATTCATCAAAATGCATCTTCCTCCTCTGCCCAACTCAGCTCCCCTCACTTCCTTGTTGGTATTGTTCCTTGGAGCTCTCCCCACTAAACCTCCTGCAAGCAAATCTCCATCTCAACGTTTGTTTCCAAGGAGCCTCAACATAAACTACATCAATACCATCTTTTGAAAATTGGGTCTAATTCAGTTCCTAGAAACATTCCAGGCCATTTGTATTTGGTATGCTTAGATAAATGATCACAAAGTTGGAAAACCTCATTGATTAGGACAAATTAGTGTTTGTCATCCATCGGACATTACTTAACTGGGTTCATTTAAAATAATATGGTAACTTCCTTTTTTAAGATATAGAACCACACCTTTATTTATTTGGTTTATAAAATGTGCATATATCTAGCATACATTACTTAAAGCTGTTAAATTTCTCGAGTGCTGGACAGGGCAAATTATTTTCAACACTTAGACATTCTAGAAGCACTCTTTGCAAAAACTGATATGCTAACTACAGATAATTTTCTTCTTTAAAGCAGATCATCAAAGGTCCTTGTTGAGGGAACATTTTATCGTTTTCTGATTACTGTGTATGTTGAATCAGTGACTTGTTTTAAACATCCATTTTTATGATTATATATCTTTATCTTTCATTTACTTCAAGTTATTATCATATTACTATTGTGATAGAGATTTCTAAATTAACACTGAAACACTATGAACCAAATCAGCATATATTAATGGCTAAGGTATACTGAATGCCCACTCATTCCCAAGTGCTTTCTGTGTATAAACTCACATTAATTCTTAACAGGAGATAGATACTATTATGATCATTATTTTCCAAATGAGGAAACTTGCTCAAAGTCACAAACCTAGGAAGCAACACAGCCAAATGATTGAACCCAAGTGATTTGGCTCAAGAATCCATGTTCTTAGCCACCCCACACACTACTTTCTCAATATCTAGAAATCTAGGCCTAGGAAAGGAGAGAAAGGGTTAAAATATTCTGTGAATGTATAAAAAAGAAAGATTACTCTTCTTTAGAGAACTCAGGTAAGGTGATATTTGAATGAGGTTCTAAAATATGAATAGCATTTAGAGGTTATAGAGAATATCTTTCACCTTTAAAAAAGGCCCTACAAGAAAATCTGACTTACTAGCAGTTTCAGCAAAGAGAAAATAAATAGAAAAAAACCCACCTAGCCAACTGTGTTTCTCCATCTATTAATAAAAATAAATCATTGTATGCCTGGCACTGTAAAGAATATAAAGACTTTTTATGTATGGTCAATGTCTGGAGAAATGTATAAACTAGTTGGGTGGGTGAGACACTGAACTTGAAAAAAGTAACAAGCAGGGTGCCTGGGTGGCTAAGTCGGTTAAGCTTCTGACTTCGTCTCTGGTCATGATCTCACAGCTCATTGGTTGAAGGACTGTATTGAGCTCTGTGGTGACACCTCAGAGCCTGGAACCTGTATTGGATTCTGTGTCATCCTCTCTCTCTGCCCCTCCCCTGCTCACACTCTATCCCTCTCTCCTTCAAAAATAAATAAACGTTAAAAAATGTTTTTTTTTTTTTTAAAGAAAAAGGGAACAAGTAATAACTATAAAGCTTTATAGGGTGAATGTCAAATGAGAGTATAATTGGGTGAATAGGTAAGAGAGAGCTGACTGGCGTCAGCAATCCTGCCCCCCCACCCCATCCTCAGGATGTATTTTCAAAGGCTCATTGAAAGGCAGGTACGTGGGATTTGCCAGGGGATAGGAGTGGAGTTTACTAGGAAATATTTGGGGGGGTAGAGGTGAAATGAGACCGAGAGCCAGGGTGCAGGAAACTCCCTGAGAGTAGATTGGGACTGAGCTTTTCAAATCCTAGGGTTTTCAAGACTTAACCTTTTTAGCATCTTATGGAGGTGGACAAAGCTAAGAGGAAAATGGTAGAGTGGTGTTTTTAAGGGAAGGCTATGCCCTGTGCCCTAGTCCCCCAGCCTTTCCAGAGGCCTCCATGCCCCAAGTGGCATGGAAGGCAGAACCGACTGGGACAAGGAGCATCCCAGGAGTACCAAATAAGGACAAAAGACAGACTATGCTAGATTCTGTAAGACCCCTGGGGCCTTTGAGTAATGGGGTAGGGTGGCAAATCCCAATAAGAACTGAGACTCATTCTTTTTTTTTTTTTTGTCATCTTGCCCAGTGGAATCTCACGTCATCTAATTTAAGGTTTGGGATGAATTCATTACTCAGATGTTTTTTGGTCAACCAAGTATGGTAGTGAAGCAAAATTCATACCAGCTGTGGGCAATATATATATATACTAAGTTTTCTGGGATTACATTAAAATCATCATTGCCTGGACATGTCAAGAAATTTCATGGGAAAAAGATGAGATTTGTTAGAATCCTTGAAGACTGAATAAAATTAAGGAAAGTGAAAGTAGGGAGTGGAGAACGTTCCAATGGTGTGTGCAAAAACATAAAGATGAGATGTGCCATTCCTAGGGGACGGGATACTTTAGGTACTTCTCAAAAAAAAAAAAAGCATTAAGGGCACAATTTTTAATAAACGTATCTTTGAGATGACTGACTCTAAGCAAAAACTGTCCATATCTGTTTCTAAAGAGTCTCCGACACTTCTCAGTATGTACTAGACTCATTTAAACTGCAGGTTTAATTTATCGTCATCATCATCACGCATCAACCCCTCGTCTCCCCGAGCTGTACTCTGAAGAGTGTCAGTGATGGGACACTCCATTGCCCTATTCTTCAGGAGTTCGGTTGAACATGGGCTCCTCCAATATTTCTCTGCCCTGTCATAGTCCACTATGGCCAAAGCCCAAAGATGCCTCACATGGGTCAGAAATTAACTGTGCATCCATCCTTTATTAACAACTGTGGACTGAGTCCCTGTGCATGCATTCTTTTTGCTATGAAAGTTAAACAACTTTCCCTCCTCACCAGTTAGTGAAAACTGCTGAATCTGCTCTTCTCCAAACCACCCGTTGTTTCCATTAGAGACAATGTTAACCTGTGTCAGCCAGGTGCATAACCTGCAAAACCCAAATTCTTCTATGTAAAGTGGTTTTCTTATTTGCAGAAGGATAAAGAACCATGGGCCTATATTCTATATAAATGCTATTTTAAAATACCATTGTCTAGTATTTAGCTATAGAAATTGGCGACTATTTAGAAAAGTCCTGGTATTTAATTTTATCTGTGCATGTTCAATCAGGAGAAAATATATGCAGACACAATTTCCTCTACTTCTTTTTCTTTGTGTCTCCACACTTTGCTAGCATCCACTCTTTATCTCCTTCTTCCTCTCCCCATGCCCCCATACTCCCCAAGACTCACTGCATGGCTGGGCTCTGGTCCATAGCTTCAAGGAAAAGGAAAGGAGGCTCTCTTAACTCTTTACACCATCTCTTCTATTCGCTTTAATAACAATGAATTTGTTCCCTTGCTCTACATCTTTCTTCTCTTTCTTCCTCTTGCTCTTTGTTTCTAATGACAATTGACATTACTTTCTACACGATTCATTTCCTGTATCGCAGACCTACCAGACCCTGACTCTGCTGAGTAGAAAAACTCTTTCACCCTGATAAATTACCCAAGGTAAATATTTTGGGAGATGTATTCAAGACTGATAAATGATTTTTAACAATGAACAATGACATATATCCCAAGATACTCATCCTTGCTCCTTAAAGATGCTAAATTTAAAGCTATAGACTTCAGAATGGGGGCAGCATGGGTCAGGTGAGATGCTCCTTAAAGAAAAGTGCACTGGAAATGATCTAGACATGGTCAGAGAATGATTTTCTATAGGCTCTCTGAAACATCATCAACAGTTACAGAGGAATGCTATCTGGCAAGTCCTCATTTGGGGGCTATGTCAGATGTCCATAAATGACATGAACAGAAAATTCTAACTTGAATCCAGTGGTAACTGAATGTTGTAATTACTACTATTTGTGTTTTTTCTAACAGTTCCAATTTAGAGGGAGGCACATCCATATGCAAACAATCAGGATGAGTATCGATAGTCCAATTCTACTCCTTAGAAGAGGCAAGGACCCCCACAAGCTAATATTTACATCAAGTAAATTCTAAGGAGTTTATTCAGGGTACTATAGTCCTGGACAAGAGTATTCTCACAGGGGACTAAGACAACAGATTTGAAACTACTAATTCTGTCACTGCAGTTGTTAGTAGAAGGCCAGCTTGAGCATGAGACTGACCTGGAACTCGTTATGCTTTTCCTTGAATGCTGTACAAGTAAAGCCCCAGAGGAAGGTGATCCCCCAACCACAGGGAGTGTGCAGCCTGGCTTGGGCAGTTTGCTGCAAGGTAGTAGAGTAAACAAAAGACGAGGCTGAGTTTGAGAACTTGACAGTCACAGAGAGAGCAAGGCACAACAGGCTAGACCACACAAGTAGTGACCCGTGTCCCAATGTCAGTGATCTGATGAGCTACTCCCACTCACAGAAGGGGAGAGAGGAACAGGGATTCCTCCAAGCAGCTCCCACCTGGAGAGAAAGTAGAAGTCCTTCTCTTTTAGGGGACTCAAATTCCCTAAAAAGAAACCCCCAAAGAGCATTGTGTATGATTTCATTCTATATTAGTTTGCTAAGGCTGCTGTAACAAACTATCATAGACCAGGTGGCTTAAGCAACAGGAATTCATTATCAGAAGTCCCAAATCAAGATATTGGCAGGGTTGGCTCCTTCTAAGAGCTGTGAGGGCAAATACTGTTCTAGGCCTTTTTTCTTGGTTTGTAGATGGCAATCTTCTATGTGCCTTCACATTGTCTTCCCTCTATGCTTGTCTCTGTGTCCAAACTTCCTCTTTTTTATAAGGATGCCAGTCATACTGGATTAGCCCTCCACCCCATGACCTCATTGACTTGATTATCTTTGTAAAGACTCTCTGTCCAAATAAAGTCACATTAAGTATAGTATTTTTCTTGAATCATGTGTTCCAGAAAAGGCTAGTTTAATAAATATCGCAGTCTGTCAACATACACAACACGAGCCAGACAGCAGAATGTCTTACTCCAAAGTATGTGTGTGCTTTTGGAAAGCACTGCTCCCACCGCAGAGCCCAGCCATGCCGCTCCAATAGCTGTCAATTCTGAACAAGGCTTCTGGGAATGGCATACCTGGCTTCATGAAGGCTTCCGGGCCTTCCACCTCAAACAGAGTCTCTGTCAGGAACACGCATAACCAGCTCGTTTGTACATGTTCCCTGTCAGAACTGTTCAGCGATCCTGAGCTGCCGTCTCTAAATATTTACAAAGTACTATTTATCAGAATGAAAGAGAATGTTCTTGCTCCACAATGTCGGGCATATGGTAGCAGCATGAAATAGAAGATAAATCGTGCTGGGTGATTCCAACTGGATTTAATGCCAGCAATAATTATTTTTAATCAGACGGAAAGTTCCCTCGGTGATACCAGACCATCTAACATTGGAAAATAATCTTGTCAGTTCTCATTGTTGGATGCTATTTCTGTAAATAATCTCCCAGGGTCTTTGAAGCCTAACTTCTTTTCCTTTTATCTTTTCTCATTCTTTCTTTCCCAGTTCTCTAAATCCTGGCTGTTGTTTACAGAATGCCTTTACTGAATTGTATAAAGCATCTGGGGCTTAGCAAATTCTCTCACAACCATATGGAATTTCAACAAATGTCTTGATTCTCCATGTACTTCTTCCCTCCTGGAACCCCCAAAAAGAGGAAAGCAAAATATACTAACCTGAGAGCAGCCCAGATCAGGTGATATGCCACTGGTGTTTGGCGTGTGCTGGTGGTGTGGGGCTGGAAGACGATCAGAGATGCTGCTGGGTCACCTTCAAATGGGCACCTTACAGCACGGACTGTGTGTGCACACATACCACCACATCCACCTACACCTCAGGAAAACACAGAGAAGCATTTCCTAGCCAGCTATGATCTGGAATTTTTTTAATAACTGGCAATGTAAAAAATAACTGATTATTTCACTGCATTCACTTGTAGGTGTAAAAATCATGTGTAGGAAAATAGTAAAAATCCTATTTCCAAGCAATACAAAGAGGAGGTTCACAATCTGTATCAATAGGTGAACAGGGGAAAGTCATGTCTCTGATGCAAACCCACACATCAGTTCAGGCTACAGAATCCTCCGTCACAGTGGGGATTTTTTTTTTTTTTCTGGGCTTTGTACTATCCTGGGAGGTGGCACTGGAAACCTAAGTGCCTCACGGAGAGAGCACAGTCCAATGTTAGGCCCACCAAGTTGCCCTCTCCAAGTTCCCATGTTTATTGACTGCCAGGGGGCTCTAGCCTGTGAGCTGAGGACTTTGCCGAACTTTCAATCCTAGAGCAAGCAGCATTTTTGCTAACAAACAAAACCCGATTTCCTACAGGTAAGAGAAAGAACATGAGGAAAAAAAATCCCCTTACAAGAAAGTATTGAGGGCCTTTGATTGGCTCTGGCTGAGGAGGGAAGTCTCAGCAATTCCTGCTTCTGGATCCTTTTGCACACCTATCTCCCTGTTTCTGGAAAAAGTGGCTTTGTGTTTGGGCTCCTCCTGCCAAACTGTAGGCCAACTGTTGCATCTAAACTCTCCAGGCCACTGAGAAACCACATTATTCCTACTGCTTTCCTTTGGGCAGGATGAACCAGGCCCCAGGCTACTGCCCACCACTCCTGGGTCTGCTACTCCGCAGGAGCCCTCCAGGAGGGCAGCAGGTGCCGGGGTCACAAGACTGTCCACGGCACACTGCCAACTTGAAGCCCTGGAAGTTTTGGGTGCACTCCTATCTATGACTGAGCTTGGGATCTTGCCTTCAGACAAATAATCCATTTCCCAGCCTGCCTCTGAGACTGGAAGAAAGAGGCCTTATCGATTTTCCATTTAGAACTTTCATATGATGCCCAGAGGTATACAATCCTTGGGGTCACCAAGCAAAGGAAAGTTAGACACATTAGCGCATACACTAAAAAAGTAAATGATTCAGGGGACTGAGTAACAATGCCTTCCTCAAGTCCGGTAATTTCCAATTCTTTCCTCTTACAGAAATGAAGAAGGAATTGTCACCTGATACATTATTAGAAATAATTTTGGAAAATAGATCATCATGTGATTTTTTTTTTATTGCAAATAGCTCAGAGGAATGAACGCAATTGGGAACTATGCATAGCAAAACTCCTTCTATTTCATCTACTTACATAGCATTTTGCTAAAATACTTAAAGATATCTATTAATTGTGAGGGATGGGTTTATGCACTTTACACACAGTTACTCATTCAATACTCACAACAACCCTATAAGGTAAGTTTTACTATTATAGCTAATTTACAGATGAAAAAGGAAGCTCAGAGAGGTTGACTACTTGTTGAAGTTCACAGAGCAGTAAGTCAGAGAACTGGGACCTACAATCAGGTAGATGCCCCAGAGTCTATGCCATGCTAATATAATTTTCTTCAGCTTATAGTAATAAAAGCAATAATGGCAATGAAACTGATGCTGAACCCTAACTTAATTTTAGCAGTAAATACATCCATCCACTGATAGATCAATGAATTGAAAAAATTTAAAAATCCCTATCCATATTGAGTTAAATTTCCAATAAAATTTTACTTTTTAATTTGATTAAACTCTGTAACACATTCTTGTTATTTTTTTATTAGCTTGACAGTTCTAATATTTATAACCAAACCAGAAAATATTTTATCATTTAAAGGCTTGGTCACTGTGAATTAAAACATTAAATTTCAATGTATACGTATTTTTTTGTTGCAAGTATAATGGAGTAATAAAGATTTTTAAGCAAAAATACCACATTAAGATAAATTTCAGCAGTGGGACACTGAAAGAGAAAAAGAAATGATATGAAATTACCAATTTTTAAAAACTGGGCTTATGTATTTTTCTCATTCTTGTGTTTATCTTTGCTATGTATCTGAAATACTAGAAATTTTTTTATACCTACACACCCATGAATTTTTTAAGTGGATAATGTTGAATATCAGACCACTATGGTGTTTAGATTCCTTTGGGTTTCTTAGTTTCACTTTATTAAGGTATGATTGACATTTAAAAAGTTGTATATATTTAAGAAGAGAAGTATACACCCATGAGATCATCATCACAATTGGTCATAAACATTATCCATCATCTTCCAAAATTTTCCTTTGTATATTTCTAAAAGACCAATGCAAGGGTTTATTTTTAAATGCCAATATTTACAGTTGCTGGAAATTACACCTTTTCTAACTACTTAGGCTTAGGATAAAAAATATTTGAGTGTCAATTTAGAAATGTACAATCAGGGTGCCTGAGTGGCTTGGTTAAGCATCTGACTCTTGATTTCTGCTCAGGTCATGATCATGTGGTTTGTGAGTTTGAGCCCCACTTTGAGCTCCATGCTGACAAAGGGGAGCCTACTTGGTATTCTCTCTCTCTCCCTCTCTCAAAATAAGTAAACTTTAAAAAATTAAAAGTAAATAAATAAAAACGTGCAAAGGGTTACATAGTTTTGCCAAAGTATTTTCAGTATTGTATGAACAAAAATGTTCTACTGCTCTAGTAGAACTAGACTGCTCTAGTCTGTGGGCATCTGCCCTCCACTCCTGTGTGTTAGTTCTCTTACACCTAACATATTCTCACTTAATTTATTAATGAGTATTTACTAAGCACAAGCTATATGCTAGGAAGGGCAGCAACATACCAATGAACAAGACAAAAGTATTACTGATATTATGAAATTGTGTGATGCTAATTCCTTCTGTATAATTTTTTCTTATGACTCCTCTGTAGCTCCTGGGTTTCCTTTCCATATATTATTTTCAGCTATGTCCTGGTTCCCATGAGTATAGAAAGCATTAAAACTATTTAAGTTATGGGGCCCCTAGGGAGCTCAGTCAGTTAAGCATCTGACTCTTGATTTAAGCTTCGGTCATGATCTTATGGTCTCTGAGTTTGAGCCCTGCATTGGACTTTGTATTGACAGTCTGGAGCCTGCTTGGGATTCTCTCTCTCCCTCTCTCTCTGCCCCTCCCCTGCATGCACATGCTCTTTCTCTCTCTCTCTCTCAAAATACATAAACAAAAAAATTTTTTAAAAATTTAAATTATGAAATACTTAAAACATACATAGGAGTATAAAAAACAATAAAACTGGTGTTTCTTGTTTAAAATTGGGTATTCTTACTACCCAAGTTTAACAAATCTTAACATTTTGCTCAAAATGTTTTTACATTAAACAGTGAAGCAAAATAAGAAAATATTACATACATAGTTGAAGCTACCTGAGTACTCCTCCCTTCGATAGGGTTTCCTCCCTTCTCAGAGTTAATTTATACTCCCAACTGTACTTATAATTCTTAAGAAACCTTTATACTTTTACTACATATAAACATCATAGAGGTGTATTGTTTTATGTTTTCAGACTGGATGAAAAGAGTAAAATTTTGTACATATTCTACAACTTGTTTTTGCTTTTAGTTTATTTATTTAGTTTGAGAGAGAGGGAGTGCATGCCTGTGAACAGGGGAGGGGCAGAGAGAGCCAAAGAGAGAGAGAGAGAATCGCAGGCAGACTCTGCGCTATCAGCACAGAGGCCGACAGGCTCAATTTCGTGAACCATGAGATCATGACTTGAGCTGAAATCAAGAGCTGGATGTTTGACCGACTGAGCCACCCAGGTGCCCCATCTGCAACTTGTTTTTGTACTCACCTCTCTCTCTTTTTTTTTTTTTTTGAGATTTATACAGTCTGTACATGTGACTCTAGTCACATCCATTCATTTTTCTTTGCTATATAATATTTCATTGTATGAATAAAACCACATTTGCTTAACCATTCTTCTTTGATGGACGTTTGGGTTGCTCATTTCCCATATTATAAACAACATGGCAATGAACATTCCTGCACACATTTCCAGCATATGTTTTTGAGAGTTTCCCTGTGTTCTACATCAAGAGGTGAAACTGTTGGGTTGTGGAGTTTTAGTTTCAACTTTCTTAGGTACTGTTAACCTGCTTTTCAAAATTGTTGCAGAAACTTGCACTCTAGCAGGATACAAGCATTACTTCTTCTATTATTTTCGTGAGTACTCTTGAATTTTTAAAATGTATACACCTATGTTAGTGTTTGGAAGATTGTCTTTGGGTCTTCCTCTCTTCCCAGACCTGTACCTCTACAAACTCTTCGACCTTTCTTTCTCTCACCCATCAGACATCCAGTCAAACAGCCCCTAGAGCAGCTCTGGTCTCTTTGCTTTTAGGTTCTTTCATTTTGCGATAGACATAAGCTCCTGTCTTGTTCAAGCCACTTACTGCTGCTTTCTCTGTTCTATGGAATCAATTCATTGTGCCTGCAAATTGTTCCATCCCTAATATAAATTATGTATCATGACACGTTCATTTTCATGATAAGGTTTGGCACTTAGTATTTTCATGACAAAGTGGAAAGGCAGAGAGATTTGTCATTTGATTCATTCCACTCTAGTTTCAAATGCCTGAAAAACTGTTGGGCTTCCCTCAAGTTTGCTCAGTCAGGCAGCAATTTCCAATGACTTTAGCCAGCATGTTTGAAAACTGTGGTTTTCATGTCATAACTATCTGAGCCTCCACAGTAAAATAAATCTTTTATTTTCAAATGTCAAATTCTCTATGAAAAAGAACTAATACTTTTGGGGGGGGGAGTGTGCATGCAAATAGGGGAGGGGCAGAAAGAGAAAGAGAATCTTAAGCAGGCTCCATTCCCAGTGCTCAGCACAGAGCCCAACACAGGGCTTGATCTCACAGCCATGAGATAATGACCTGAGCCAAAATCAAGAGCCGGATGCTTAACCGACTGAGCCACCCAGGTGCCCAAAGAAATATGTTTAAAGCCAGACCCCATTAATTGCTGTGAAACTGCCTTCTGTGTTACTTACAAGTGTGTTCTCCGTTTACTGGATATATGGACACTCATGACTTGCCTTCCTCATAATTTTCACTGTGTCCACACTAAATCCTCATCATCCTAAAGACAAGGTGGATACTTGTCAGGAATGTTTTGATTTAAAACGAGAGAAATTTCATGGGACCTCGATTTAAAACGAGTAGTAGTTCATGGGTCCTAGATCTGTCGACTTCTGGCATGGCTGAGCCAAGTGGTGTCATCAGAAATCTGTTTCTTTACATTTTAAGGCCTGCCCTCCTCTGTGGTGGCAGGATTTCTCTGTATTGTGGAGAAAATAGTCCTCAGCAGTCTTTAATGTTAACATTACCATCCCCAAATGGGCTGCCTCTGACTTTCCTGGCTTAGGACACATGCTCACCTATGAACGAATCCATAGCTGGGGACAAAGTGTCCTGATTAGAAAGGACCCCATGCCACCCTTGTAGCCCAGGCTACTGCACGGGCAGTGTGTAAGAAGAGAAGGAAAAAAAAAGAGGGATTTTATCACTAGAAAAGAGCATACTTTGAAAGAAAAGACAGCAGATGTCTACTACTTGGGCAGTTCAACAACTTTAAGAGTAAGAAGGTCAAATAATGTGTTACTTTCAACATCTTTGGATGCTGTCTGGGTCTCACCCTTTTCATCTTACTATATTTTACAGCTGACTATATTTTACGACTAACCTGTACAACTAAAACTTATTTTTTTTTTGTATACAGGTTTCTCGCCCTCTAACGGCTCTTCCAGACTTCTGGCTTTTCACTCTATAGGTGCATGACTGAGAAGTTTGAGGCTGTGTAGGCATGGGGACTTTATAATTCTTTGCTTTAAAATATGGAAGAGTTGGGTTTAAATGCTTTAGGGGATAATGAGGTACAGAGGGAAGCAGCCCTGACTTAAGAAGTGTTTTGAGAGATCAGGACCCTGGATGCTATCGCTGTGTGAAAGGAATAGTTCTGACAACTACCATCTGGTAGAGGTTGTCTCTCATAGATTTTTCTGTCTCTGGAGTTTCAGCTCCAGTTCATACAGGGACCTTACCACGAGCCAGGCAGACAGAGGAGGCCAGGACATGATAGAAGCAGGGGTGGACCAAGGGCTGTTGGCCAGTCATCCAAATGGAAATGGTGCCCTCAGCCTTGACCCAATGGCATCAATAGCCATGTGTTCCTGATGTAGTAAGCAGCATAAGACAACAAACAGTATGCAAGTCAAGGGGTGACCATGTCCGAGTACCATGTGTGGGACAGGGGTCCACAAAGCAAAAGTGAGTATTGAGAGATCAGTGTTCTTCCCTCAAGAATAGGTGAACTTGGGGTGCCTGAGTGGCTCAGTTAGTTAAGTGCCTGACTTCAGCTCAGGTCATGATCTCACATTTCATGAGTTCGAGCCCTGCATCAGGCTCTGTGTTAACAGCTCTGTCCTTGGAGCCTGCTTCAGATTTTGTGTCTCCCTCTCTCTCTGCTCCTCCCTTGCTCACAAGCGCTCTCTCTTTTTCTCTCTCTCAAAAATAAACAATAAAAAAAGAATAGGTGAACTCACCAAACCTCAGATAAGTGGTTTAACATTAAAAAACAAAAAACTTCACACACAGCAGGGAACCTCAGGTATAACTCAAGAAACAAATGCAATAATAGCACAATTACAGAGACTAGGAGGTGGAGGCTTTGACCCGGGGCATGCAGCTGCCAGGTGATTCCCAGATCACAATGACTGGAGGGTGTGTGAGAGCTTATACCTTGGACTTGAGTCACAAGGGCTGAGAAACCTGGAGCTGAGTTTTCCGGTTAAGTTATCAGCTGCCACAGCCTAACAATGAAGAGGAAGAAGATAAATATGAGGCAATTCTCAACTAGTTTATAAACTTGCACTTACATCTGTATCTTGAAGCACCTACTACAGTGCTAGGCATTGTATTCAATACAGACTTATTGAAGTGCTAGGCATTGTATTCAATACAGACTTATTGAATTAAAGGAGGAATGACATAAACACACACTCATCTGTGAATGAGACCATACATCAAATGGGGGGGGTAGGTGGGTGACAAGCATGGCCACAAATGGTAAGAATGCTGGCTGGGCCATCCGGTATGTGAACTTGGTCAGCTTGTTGCAGTGCTCTACCAAACAAGCCAACCAGCTTCCGCCAACACCTCCAGGAGCCACCAAAACTCTTGTTAATATCAGTCTGCCCTTCTTGATCCAGGGTTGATGCGAGTACCTAGGTCTATACTTGCTGAACTCTGGAGTTACTGGAGAGATAACAGTAAGAGCTATTAGAATTAGAAATATGGGGTTTTCACCCCCATAATAATGACATCTGCAGGCCCAGTACTATCTAGGAAAGGATTTTTGTCCTTTTTAAATTTGTGTACTGGTCTGGTCTGGTGCAATACTATAGGGCATTCTCACCCATTGTGTCTTTCTGGCTCCAATATAAGGAAAAGCCTCTTGCTCCTTATTTGCTCATTTCCTTCTCAAAAGGCAAGTAAACTTAAGTTTTAGAGGAAATCCTTTTGTGGCTTCTGTGACCACTAGTCATATGAGATTGCAAAATAGTTTTTGGAACCTCTTGGGAATCAAAAATTGTAGGTGTTGCCAGATTATCTTGGCCATCATTGGGCTGACAGCTGTCAAATCCAGGTTGTTCTCATGCCCAAGTGATTATTGGGAGCCAGGCCAGACCTCCAAGCTGGTGTCCAAGGGCACACACAGTCAGAGTGGGCAGTGGGCACGAGGCATGGTCAAATCTGAGCTATACTCGGGTCAAGACAGGCAGCTAGCCTGCAAAGTAAGTTATCAGAGTTAAATAAGGCAAGGTTCCCTGTGGGGATAGAAATAGAGTTTGTAGCCCTTGTACCAAAGAACATTTAGGTGGAGGGAAAAAAAGAAAAATGCATCGAATAGCTCTGTATGCCCAAAGTGTCCTTGACATTAGGGGAAGCTTGGTGAGAAGACATTATGGATCTCTCACATCACAGTCTGAGATCTTCTTCATTGGTCACTAACTCCTTCATTCTCAGAGCTCTATTTGTGAAAGGGAATCCGTTCCTATTGTGTGACAGTCTTCGCTTATATGGACTCATCTCCAAACACTCCCTCTGTACACACTTAGGAGTTTGTAAGCCTTATTTCATGGGAGGCTCAGGTCTTCTCATTTGAATTAGGGTTGGGAGCAGGTATAGGGACTGCCATCTAGGGGAAGGCGGTGATGCTGGGGAGGAGGCCTCCCCACTGTCCTCCTGACCATTCTTCCCCCAGAGGCAGGGCAGGGGCAGTCCTCTGCTGAGATCTGCTGCCACAAGCCTGGGCACGTGCTCAGGGTGAGCACTGCGGATTCCACCCTTGCCCGCGGGGCTTGGCATCTGTGTGCCAGGTCCGGGGCTTCTGCATTGTGCACGAGCACTGGGGAGAAGGTGGCAGCTCTGGACAGACATTCTCTCCTCACCCACATAAATCCTCAGAGGGTTTCCCTCTGTGGGTTTATAAAAGCCCATTATCTAATTCATGACTCAGAGAATTGAGCTCTCCAGCAAGAGGCTTTTTAAGTCACATTTGGAATAATTTCTCAGCAATTCATTACATAGGAAAACAGGTCCTTTTTGTTCTAAATCTTAGCTCAGGAATGCAGTGCCTCTCTGCCAGATTCATTAACAAAACCTGGGAATGGAGGCTGAGCCTCTAGCCAGTTTCTTAAATGTACCGAAACTTGCTGATCATTGAAATGTACATTTTTACTTTTGGCTGGAAATGATTCATGGGTCTCAGCTTGCAGGAAATGGCGATGTCACTTTCAAATGCCCAGGACAGTGCCAGACCAAGTGCCCATTGTGAGATGGGGCTTAATGTGTGGCGACAAGGACACGGCCACATGTCATTTTTCCGAATGGCAGCAGAAGGGAGGGCCAGGAATGAATGTGGTCACAGCTTGAGGGGGAAAAAAGCTCCCCTTGTTGGCAAGACAGTGACCCACAGCCCAGCAGAGCCCCGCCACAGGACCAGACTGTTCAAACTCCTGGTCACACCGATTATGATCACTGTGGAAACAGTCTGGGTTTGCCACCCCAGGCCGCTCTGTACAGAGTGCTGGGCAGGGTTCTCTACCCAGAGGGAGAGGAGCCATGGCCAACGCGCCACAGATCGATGAAGCTGGCAAAGTGGGGAGGGGCATGAGGAGCTGGATATACTGATTTCTAAATATATATTTTTATTTATACCATGTGTGACAGATTATATATAAGAATATGCAATTTGTTACTCATATGTTTAAAATATTTAATATGTTTAAAAGAGAATCTTAAAATAATTTGAAACGTATATACCTTTTAAACCTTTTTGATGGTGGTACAATACACATGACATAAAATTTAGTATCTTAACCATTTTGAAGCAAGCAGTTTAGTGGTATTAATGACATCCAAATTGCTGTGTAACCGTAACCACCATGCATCTCCAGAGCTCTTTTTGTCTTGCAAAACTGAAACTGTATGCATTACACTAACTCCCCATTCCCCCCTCCCTCAGCCCCTGGAAGCCACCTTTGTTTCCTGTCCTTATGACTTTGACTTCTCTATCCCATACACATGAAATCACAATACTTGTCTTTTTGTGACTGGCTTATTTCACCTACCATGACATCCTCAAACTTTAGTCATGTCATAGCATATGTCAGAATATCCTTCCTTTTTTTCTTTTCTTAATATGTATTTATTTTTGAGAGAGAGAGAGACCAAGACAGAGCGCAAGTGGGGAAGGAGCAGAGACAGACACAGAATCCGAAGCAGGCTCCAGGCTCTAAGCTGTCAGCACAGACATAGGGCCAAAACTCAGGAACGGCGAAATCATGACCTGACTCAAAGTCAGCTGCTTACCGACTGAGCCATCCAAGTACCCCAGAATATCTTTCCTTTTAAGCAATATTTTATTGTATGTACATACTACCTCATCTGTCGATGGACACTTGAGTTGCTTATGCTGCTATGGACATGGATTTACGTCAGCTGGGATTGCCTTAACAAATTACCATAGAGTGGGTGGCTTACATAAGAGAAATTTATTTTCTTACAGTTCTGGATGTTGAAAGTCCAAGATCAGGGTGCCAGCATGGTCAGGTTCTAATGAAAGAGCTCTTCTGGATTGTACAGGGCCTCACATGGGAAAGAAGAGAGAGGGAGAGAGAGAGTGCGTAAAAAGAGAGAGAGCAAACTCTCTAATGTCTCTTACAAGGGTACTAATGCCATTATGAGGCTTCCTTCATGACCTCAACTAAACCTTATTACCTCCCAAATGCCCCATTTCTAAACACCATGATGTTGGGGGGTTAAAGTTTCAACATACGAGGGGACACAATTCAGCCCATTATCAGTATGCAAATATCTCTTCAAGACCCAGCTTTCAATTCTTTTGGGGTATATACCCAGAAATGGAATTGCTGTATCAAGTTTTTGAGGAACTGTGATACTTCCTTCCATAGCAGCTGCACCATTTTACAGTCCCACCAACAGCTCTTGGGTTCCAATTTCTCCATATCCTCACCAACACTTGTGATTTTCTGCGTTTTTGAGAAGAGCCATCCTAATGGGTATGAAGTGATATCTCATTGTGATTTGGATTTGTATTTCCTTAATGATTAGTGATGTTGGGCATCTTTTCATGTGTTTACTGGCCACTTGAAAACATGTAATATTTACTTTTAATTAATATATACTTTATATATTATATAATATATACTTTATATATATTAATTAAAAGTACATGTTAATATAAATCCTGGGGAAAAAACCTAAAAGAAACTATACTGTAAGGTTATTGATTATGCTGACCAAATTAAGGGTGGTTTTTTTCCCTTATATTTTGTTATACGTTCTGAATTTCTTTTAATAAGGAGGGTTTTCTCTTATAATTACAGTTGTTATATCATTAGCATCACCATCTAACATTTATTGTTAAATAATTTTGTTGCTGGCACTAAAATAAGCATTTAACATGTATTATTCCAAATAAACTTTACGATCACCATTGGTAACTGGCAGCACAATTATTTGCATATATGTTATTCTGCTTAAAAGAAAAAAAAAAGTCCTGTTCAACAATCTCAGGACTATCAAGGGGACCTACCACCAACTTCATTAAAATCTTTTATTGGTCACTTCTTTTTTTTTTTTAATGTTTTATTTATTTCTAGGAGAGAGAGAGAGAGACAGCGTGAGCAGGGGAGGGTCAGAGAGAGAGGGAGTCACAGACTCTGAAACGGGCCCCAGGCTCTGAGCTGGCAGTCAGCACAGAGCCCGACGCAGGGCTCGAACCCATGAACCGTGAGATCATGACCTAAGCGAAAGTCGGACGCTTAACCGACTAAGCCACCCAGGCACCCCTTTTATTGTTCACTTCTATAGCACATTCTGTCTGTGAGTTCTAAGTTAGCCCAGTAGATAAAACAAACTCTTTGCACTGTTGTTTTCAGCAGCACTCTGTAGAGGGAATAATTACCTCTACACTTGGGCACTTAAGTGGCTCAGTCAGTTAAGCCTCTGACCTTGGCTCAGGTTATGATCTCATGGTCCAGGAGTTTGAGCCCCACATCTGGTTCTGTGCTGAAAGCTCAGAGCCTGGAGCCTGCTTCTGCTTCTGTGTCTCCCTCTCTCTCTGCCCTTCCCCAGCTTGTGCTCCCTTTCTCTCACTCTCTCTCACTCAAAAATAAATAAGCATTTAAAAAATTTAAAAAAACAATGTAAAAAATAATTAATGAGCACCTACTATGCAGCAGGCACACAGACACTGGGTTACAGACAAGATGTTAACAGAAAAGACAGTCCCCACCCTCCAGGCTTTGGCAGAGGTAGGTATGTGACAAGCTTCTGTAGCATCGTATAAATGCTCTACAGGGAAGTCACGGTAGTGGTGCAAAGAAGAAAGGACCCTACCTCTGGCAGTACATCAAAATTATCTGGAGTGCTCCGTAAGATTATACTCTCTGGAACACCATCCCAGACTTACTGAATTAGAAAATCTGTGACTGAGCCCTGGGAATCTGTATTTTTAAAACAGTTGCCCAGGGGATTATGATTTGCAGCCAGGATCAGGAATCTCTAGTAGATCTGTCTCCTTGACTTTGCACGGTACATCAAAGTAACTCTGGTTAACTGACAGAGTAAACTCTCTTTAGATAAAAGAGGAAAAGAGAAGTTTTATAGAACAAGAGGCACTTAAGATGAGTGAAGAAGGATGCTTATGAATCTTGGGTTTTCTTCCTGCAGTCAGGTACCATCCTATGGGTAACATATCTTGCAGAAGTGTTAAAAAAGATATATCTCCTTGGTATAGACATAATGGCAAACAGTATGGAGGTTCCTTAAAAAAATTAAAAATAGAACTACCATATGATCCAGCAATCCCACTCCTGGGTATATAGCTGAAGGAAATAAAATCAGCATCTGCAAGTGATATCTGTGCACCCATGTTCACTACAGTATTATTCACAAAAGCCAAGATGCACAAACAACCTAAATGTCCTCTGTCCCTTGAGGGATGAATGGATAAAGTCAATGTGGTAATATACATCAATGGAATATTATTCAGCCATAAAAAAAGAAGGAAATCTTGCCATTTGTGACAACACGGACAGAACCTGAGGGAGCTATGCTAAGTGAAACAAGCCAGATAACAGACCGAGCCATCCAGAGAAGCTCTTGGCCTCTCTGATTTGTTGAGGTTTATAAAAGCAGTCTTGACATTTATGAATTCTGTATAATCCCTGGTTATGTCAAAAAGAGACTGCATTGCCGCCAGACTTGTGGAATCTGGGGAGAGATTTTGCTGTCATGGAAGACTGAGTGGAAGGACAGGCTCCTTCTTCTCTCAGAAAATCTGCTTCTACCCTGGAGCCTGCGATTCCATTTCCTTTACTTTGATAAACGACAAGTGGTTTTAAATTGAGTCATAAATTTCTCCAGGCCTTTTAAAAACCACCCCCCTGCCTTTGATTCCCTCACCTCCTGTGACAGTGAAATCTGGCTGGAGACACATACATACCGCTTTGCACACATTGAGGCTGGGAGTTTGAAATTTACAGGCCATGCCTTGCTGAGTGACCTCGACTTCTTAATAGATGGAACCGGAGAGACTGCAAGTGAGGATTCAGCAGTGCTGTGGGTCTCTGGGACAGACTCAAGCTGTGTCTAAGAAAATACCCCAACACCATATGCTGGAGGTGAAGAATTTATTGGTGGCTCCAATAAACTCTTGAAGTGACTATACTGACGACTGGCTTTGGAATCGTGGTCTCAAATGAGCTCTCCCTTTCTAAATCATGGTTTTAACATATACAAGTTGCTTTGATTCACTACGTCAAAGCCACAGAGACTGAATAACATTTTAAATGTAAAGCCACGGTTTTCAGTGAGTGCCAATTAGTAATGCCTTTTTTATAATTAAGGCTTTGTACATCCCCTTGGCAGGCTGTAAACAGAGACCCTGGTGGTCTGTGGGTCCCTTTCCCAGTCTATCAGGTGAGAGATGGCAAAGTGGGCTTTGCTGGATGGAGTGCTTCTGTCTAAACAGGTGGGATTCCCACAGCCTGGAAATAGGAGCAACCTTCCCCCTCTTACCTTCCCCTGCAGCCTGTACTCTTCCAGGGGCTCAAACCATGCACTGGGTGCAGCTGCACATTTCCGAGTTGTGGCAACTCCAGGCTGTTCTCTGAGTAGGCCTGACTTAAAGGAAAAGAAGATTCCAACTTTGAAGTTTTGCCTGAAGTCAGACCTGTCCCCAGCTCTCCCTGCAGGCTGAAGACTCACTACTTTTGCTTCTCAGCCCTGGCTTACCTTAACCACACACAGCCTCACTCTCCCCAATTCTCCTTTTCTCTCCTTCAATTTTAGGAGTTAGAGTTTTAGATCAACTCTTCTTCCAACTAGCTGTAGAGTGTGATAGAAGCCACTCTGCGAGGGCTTCAAGAGTTCACCTATATTTTCACTCATTCATGCCAATTTTAACCATGCACCTGTACAGCAAGTATGTATGTATGTATGTATGTATGTATTTATAAATTGTATTTACTTATTTTGAGAGAGACCGGGGAAGAGAGAATGAGCAGGGGAGGGGCAGAAAGAAAGGGAGACAGGGGATCCAAAGCAAGCTCTGTGCTGTCAGCAGAGAGCCCAATGCAAGGCTCAAACTCACAAACCATGAGATCATGACCTAAGCTGAAGTCAGACCCTCAACCTGGCTGAGCCACCCAGGTGCCCCTATAGCATGCTATTTAAAGGCTCCAATCCCAGCCTTGAAACCAACAAGCTGCATAAGTCTGGGCCGGTTGTTCAACCTCTCTATGCCAGTCTTGGCATCTTTGAGATGGAGAGGAGTACCTACCTCAAAGCATTGTTTATTTGTTTAACAAATACTTTTATAGTCCTTAGGACATGCCCCTCCTATCCTAAACATTTTTACAAATACTGTAGGTCTTCATACATGCAAACATATGATACATATATAATATACATTATATATATAGTGTGTATAAACACATATGTACAAATATGCATGAATACATAAAATAACTAGTTAATCCTCATGCTATGAATAGGTATGAGGTAGGTACTATTATTAGATCCAAAGTATGTATGAGGAAGCAGAGGCACAAAATGTTAAAATAACTTCCCTAAACTTATACAGCTAGAGAGTGTTGTAAGGATTAATTGAGTTTATGCGTAAAGCACTTGAACAGAGCCTGGCACATAGCAAGCACTCTGTAACTGTTAATTATGATTATGATAATGATTATTATTACAACATTCCAGGCAATATACTAGTACTAAAAATAAAATGATTAATAAAGCACAGCACCTGTCCTTTAAGAATTCACTATGTGGTGGGGAATGGAGACATGCAAACTGATAATTATGCTATAAGGTAAATGTTTAAGGTATGAATAGGGGACTGTGGGAGGGTATGGAGGAAGCACTTGGCTCAGTCTGGAACTATTATAGAGCAGCACTGTCCCCCAAAAAATTGTAGTACAGCCAGATATGCAATTTTAGAGTTTCTTGAATCTACATTCAACATGTAAAAAAAAAAAAAAAGGAGAAATTAATTTCATAATATATATCAAAACATCATTTCAATGTATAATATTTTAAAAATCTTTCCTGTAAAAATATTTTACATTCTTTTTTTTTGTACTGTATCTTCAAAATCTGGTATCTATTTTATATGTAGAACACATCTCAATTCAGACCAGTCAAGTACCTTTCACGTCTAGTGTCTCCTATATTGGTCCACAGATACAGAGGGCTTCCTGGAGGACAACTAATGTGAGCTGCATGACGAGTTGGGCCTGATTCTAATTATTCTTGAGGAAGAGGAGATTCTGATTCATGGGTGCCTTTGATTCCAGGCTCTACTCCTCCAGAATAATGCCCTAAAATAATGACCCCAAAAATGTTCATGTCATAATCTCCAGACCTGTGAATATGTCATTTTACCTGGCAAGGGGGACTTAAGGTTGCAGACGGAATAAGATCACTAATCAGCTGATCTTGAAATGGGGGAGATTAACTGGCTTACCCACATGGACCTAATTTAATTACAAAAGTCCTTATCAATGAAAGAGGGAGGTAGGGGAGTCAGTGTCATGAGAAACACTCAACCAATCACTGCTGACTTTAAAGGTGGAGGAAAGGGTCAGGAGCCAATGAGTATGGGCAGTCTTGAGAAAATGGTAAAAGCAAGGAAACAGATTCTCTGCTAAAGCAAACAGAAGGAACACAACTGCACTGACACCTTCATTTTAGTCCAGTGAGACCATTTCTGACTTCTGACTATCAGAACTGTGATATAAAAATTAGTATTGTTTTGAGCCATCAAATTTGTTGAACCATTCAGAGGAAACAGTCCCATTTTCCCTTCTGGGCACTGGGAAACCCTACTTGATCCCCACTCCTTGTACCCTCCTAACTGTGGGTTAGACCACTGAGAACTCAAGCATGCAGACATTCCCAGCTGCCCCCACACCCTCACTGCCCACACTCATGCCCTACAGCTACTATGTCCACAGTCAGCAAACATGTTTCCTAAACAGTCTCTGTTAAATGAGATACTATAGGTAAAGGTAATTATCTTCACAAAAAACACCCTTGTCTGGCACTGATATTCATAATGTTAATAAAAATTAAAGGGCATTATAATGGAAAACTGGGAGACTGAGGGACTGTTTGGGAACTCTGTACTTTCTGCTCATTTTTCTATAAACCTAAAACTGCTCTAGAAAATGAAGTCTGTTAGGGTGTTTGGGTGGCTCAGTCATGCTGAGCATCTGACTCTTGATTTTGGCCCAGGTCATGATTCCTGGGTAGTACTGGGATTGAGCCCCATATCAGGCTTCATGCTGAGCATGGAGCCTGCTTGAGATTTATCTCTCTCTCTCCCTCTCTCTCTCTCTCTGCCCCTCCCCTTGCTCAGATGCTCTCTAAAATAAAAAATATAAATAAATAAAATCTATTAATTTAAAAAAATTAAATACAAATACAAGAAAAAAGTAGAGAAAAAATGGCTCATAACCCAATACCTGCAAATATGCAGATATAAAGGAAAGATAGGATTAGAAGAGTAATAAGGATGTTTTTCAAAGCACAAAGTAAAGACTATACTGTGTAGTTAAATGAGGAACCAAGACAGGATGACTCAATTCCATCAGTACACAGGAAATGGGGATGATGGCACTTCTGACCTTTGGGAATATAGGATCTCTGGTGTCCCAGATCCTTACCCTGAGTACATCATACAAGGAAAACAAACCAGGGTCCCTGCCACATAATTTTAAAAATTCTTCTCCACCATACCGAGCCACACCCTACTGGGAACCATTTGGGTGTGCTCTTGATTTTTTTCCCTTTTTAAAAACTGATGTATAATTAACATGCAGTGGTATATTAATTTCAGGTATGTAATAATTCAACAATTCTATACATTTCTCACTATTCAACAGGTTAAGTGTACTCTTAATCCCCTTTATCAATTTCACCTCTTCTCTGTTCTCTGAATTTAAGAGTCTGGTTTTTCATTCGTCTCTTTTTTTCTTTGTTTCTTAAATTCCACATATGAGTGAGATCATATGGTATTTGTCTTTCTCTGGTTGACTTATTTTACTTAGCATTTCACCCTCTAGGTCCATCCATATTGTTGCAAGTCATAAGAACTCAATCTTTTTTATGGGGTTGAGTAATATATTCCATTGTTTGTTGGTGTGTGTGTGTGTGTGTGTCTATACATATATACATACACACATATATATACATACTTACATACATATTTATATATGTACACACACACACACACACACACACACATACCACACCTTCTTTCTCCTTTCATCTATAAATGGACCCTTGGGTTGCTTTAATATCTTGGGCATTGTAAATAATGCTGCAACAAACATAGGGGTA
This sequence comes from Hyaena hyaena, assembly GCF_003009895.1. Classification (NCBI taxonomy): domain Eukaryota; kingdom Metazoa; phylum Chordata; class Mammalia; order Carnivora; family Hyaenidae; genus Hyaena; species Hyaena hyaena. The sequence goes on along the minus strand of NW_024081142.1, from coordinate 153,845 downwards.
TATATTATCTTCCTGAATTAAAGTTTTCATTTCTTTCAGAAAATACCCAGTAGTGGAATTATTGGATCATACGGTATTTCTATGTTTAATTTTTTGAGGAAACTGCATACTATTTTCCACAGTGGCTGTACCAGTTCACATTCCCACCAACAGTGCATGGGGGTTTCTTTTGCCCCTCCAAAATTAAACATCTGAGTGTGTTCTTCACCATCCTTCATGTTCAGAAAAGGCATCACTACTTCAGAGTGTGCAGATCATCTCATTTCTCCAGAGGTATTTGTCAAGGCTCTTGTGAATGCTGAAACTCATAAGGGCTGGGCAGGGGCAGGAGAGCACAGGCTTATTCTTCACGGCTCCCTGGGGCACCGCGGTTCGCATTCTTACCATGACTCCTGGGAAAAGCAAAATAGTGCCTGACCTCTGATTTTGTGTGAATAGTTACTCCTCACTAGCACCATGGGAGGAGGCCTAGAAAAGACTGAGTGGTGGCGAGATGGACACACCCCTCAAGTACTATTCCTAATGTGTTTCTCAGAGCTTAGGATGAAAAACAAAGCTCATATCAGCAGGCTTCACCTTCTGCAACCAGCCAGCCAGGAAAAGACAACTAAGTGGGGTTTTTTTTTTCCTGTTTTTGAAAAATGGTGCATTATAAGAGGGTTTAAGATGTGAGAGAGAGGTGGCTGCAAGAATGCTGGTGGGGGCGGGGGGAAGAGCAGGAAGGAAAGGGTGCCCTGAGAATAGCAGTGTTCTCTGTGCACCAAAGGCCCACCATGCAAATGGACAGGGAGATTTATTACTCACCGGGTGTTCAAGAGCAGACACTTGATATTCCAGAGATTTGGTACTCTGGAATTTATAGACTTAATATAGTTTATGCTTTTGTGGTCTCATTGTTTAGGAAACTGCAAGGTTCCTTGTTAATAAAATTCAAAGCAGGGGTGATAAACCACATCCCACAGGGAATGTGTTTGCACGGGTCCCACCAAACCCTCCACGTGGGACAAGGGGATGGGGGTTGCCCCAGGCAGCTCTAGGCATGTCTTACTCCCATCCCCCACCCTTCCATCAGGGACACAGCAAGTGGCTCCCAGAAAGGAAACTCAGAGACTGAAATGAGGTAAAGATGAGCAACTTCAGGCCCAACCAGACAGGACTCTTAGGTCTCCTCAGAAATGCACAGAGAAAGGTGTAGCTCTGTAGTGGGGACCTACACTGACATGTCATCTTGCTGTCAGCTGAAACAGAGGCCAAGAGGAACAAACATTTGTTTCAGCTTCTGGACACTGCCTCACAGAGATACGGGAAAGAATTTGGTAAATAATTGGGTTATTTGAAATCAGTGTTTTCATTTTCTTGGTGACATCCTCAAGTACTCATTACCTGGTAAGCAAATGTTACTGTTCAGCTGGAAGCTTAACGTACCCAGAAATGGACTTAATTGAAGAGCATCATCGAAGTACATCTCCTAAGCACCTAGTTATTAGAGAAGGAAAGGGAATATGTCTGTGAGTCAGAAGCTGAGAGCATTCCTAAGAAAATACAAGTTTTTATTACCCTTGTGATATATTTTTTAGAAGTTTATTTATTTTGAGAGAGAGAGAGAGAGAGAGAGAGAGACAGCGAGCACATGTAGACATGTTAGCAAGGGAGAGGGGCAGTGAGAGAGAGAGGGAGAGAGAGAATTTCAAGCAGGCTCCACACCGTCAGCACAGAGCCTGACATGGGGCTTGATCTCACAAACCATGAGATCATGACCTGAGCTATCAAGAGTCTGATGCTTAACCAACTCAGCAACCCAGGAACCCCTACCCTTGTGACATTTCAAGGCAGAGGCAGGCAGACCTGGGAAGCAGGAGATGAGGACCCAGGGACCTGTGGTTCCCAGGCTTCCAAGTAGCACAAGACTCCTTAAATACAATACACAGCTGAGGGGCAAACAAAGGGGAAAATACAGAGGAAGAGGCTGCAAGTCTGCTATTTTTAAACTGCCAATTAGAATGTCTAAAATTATGTGGCTAGAACTACCACATCCAATCCAAGTTAATCATACTCTTCTGAGCTGAAGTTTTAAATCTTGTTTTCAAAGCCCCTGATCAGAATATTCAAAAAAGATTGTTTCATGCATTAGGCCCAAAGCCAAGTTGTGTGTGGTTCAGTATGGTTTCTCCTTGGGAATGATTTTTCTTGGTTAGAGTTCTTAAAACCTGTCTTCTAAATCTTTTTGTTTATTTGTTTCTGGGGGAAAAATAAAGAAAAGAAATAGAGACTAAAAATCCAAAGAGAAAGCAGAAAGAAAAAATCAGAACAACAACAACAACAAAAAAGGACTTGTATGGGGATTGAAAAAAAAGTGACATAATGATGCTGTGATTCTGTTTGACTAAAATATCATGATTAACATCAGCCTACTCACTACTTGCCCTTGGCCTTCTGTTTGCCCTCTTTTCCCTCCAGGCCCCACTAGCCAAGCAGTTAGACTACAAGCCTTTGCTCAGGGCGAATGACTACAGTTTTTTCCATTGACACCAGACCCCAGAAGGGGTCCCATTTCCAATGAAATGGGAGAGACATTGCATATTAAAATCCCAATCACTTCAAGACCTGATACAGGGTCTTGTGTGGAATCTCTAGTAATTCCTGTACTGCCCACACTATACCAAGCAGTGTGTGCCTAGTAATTAGACTCACAAAGCTATGTGAGATAAGAGAACAACTCTGAAGGCTAATACAGACTGAAAGAGAAAATTGCAAACAAATGAACAAACATACATACATAGGTTTCCGGGTACCATCTAAGTGAAATTAGCTTTATTGAATGGAGGTGTTAGGTTTTAGCCCATGCCTCTGTATGTTTTGAGGAAAGCACATGCCACGTGGTTATTTATACGTTGCATCCTATTTGCCACGCTTATGCATATATTCCTTTAAATTCTGTCAGTCAGGAGGAGAATGCTGATTTGGTTTCCCCAGAAAAGAATATGAAAGATTCTTGAAAACAAATACAGTGTTTTCCAAATAATGGGGTGCTTTAGCGACACCTCCGGAGAAACAGAAAGGGAACGTGTGGTGCCCATGCACATGCTCGTTCTAAGTGGTGGTGGTTGGGGAGAAGGCTGGCTATCCCCTTGCAGGCTCCCACCTCTGTGCTCACTTAGCTCTGGAAGACTCCTCCTCAACAGGTGACAAAAAGAAGTTGGAAATGATATGAAAGAAGGGCTGCTGCCACCATCAGCATCTTTGTCTCGATTAGTCTTTGACATATTTTCCAATGATTACATTTCCCAGCACAGTGCTCCATCCTCCATAATCTCACATTTAACAAAAGGCCGCCTACACCATTTAAAAAAAAAGGCAAATAGCGGTGAACAAAAATTACTTTTTAAATCTGTGCTTATGGCTTCTAACCATTAAAAAAAAGTATCTGTGTGCTCAGTGGAATCTCCATGATGGCATATGTACTGCAGCTAAAACCACCTGAAAATGAGGATCTTTCAATAACTACAAACATTTGGACGAATGTAAGATGATGCAGACAGTACTGTCCCAGGTTCCATAAGAGATCTTAAAGATACAAAAAAAAAAAAAAAAAAAAAAAGGCAGTGCTTCTATTTTATGGTGAGGAAATTGAGTTACACAGTAATTACATAATTGTTTCAAAATTAAACTGAAAAAAGAAATCAAGAACAGAGTTCAAATGGAATCTTAGTCTCTAAACTCTTCCGTCTATGTCCTTTTCTCATTGAAATACTACAGTATATCTTCCTCCTGTCGCAATAAATAACATAAGCTCTCTTTCCTCCTGAAAAGACTTCAGTCTGGAGACCAGACAAGGTGCCTATTTCTTAATACTGCCCCTCAGTCCTGTGAGCTCTGATTAAATGATTTCACATGCTGAGTTCAATTTTTGGAGTTGCTTAGTTCCCGACCATTTGTTTGCCAGCTATAATGAGTGTCACTGTTTTTAGGGAATGACTGATGCACTAAAGGAGGAAGAAAGGGCTGTGAGGGCTAGCAAACAAGGAATCCTATTCAGAAGATGGGAGGCGCTAAAGGTCAGCACTGCGCGGCCTCCCAGGCGCATCCCGCACCCCCCCACCCCCCCCCACTCCATACCTACTGCCTTGTAAACTGCAAATCCACATCTAGGGCTCAACACTTTAACCTTGCAAGTGCACCAAAAATTCAAATGCTAGTTAATATCAAGACCCAGTGCCCAGCCCTTGTTCTGTTTTGGTCATGTACCAGTTGAGTCCTCAGGCAAGCTGCCTTGTCTTTCTGACACTGCAGTTTCCTCATCTGTTGGGAAAACAAAAACAAAAACAAAAACCTACCTGTGGTTCCCATTAGACAAGCTGGTTAGAGCTACCCTAATGAAAGTCCACCACAAACACCCAGAGGCCCAGGGGGAGAATCCATGAGCTGTAGAGTGTTATTCTATGTAGAAGGATGGAGAAGGTCTATCCTAAAAAATAGACTCTATGTCTGCTCTTACCAACTTAAAATTTAATAGTGGCAACAGCTCATGAAATTAAGAAAAGGAAATCTATAAAAGAGTGTATATACAACACTTAACAGTTTTATGAAGTATGTAAAATGGGTCTTGATGTTTGAGAATTCATCAAAATGTCTACAGAGCATCTGCTCTGTGCTCCACTCTGTAGTGGATGCTTGAGAAGGACAAGACACACCCTGAACGTGCCCCAGGTTCGCCAGGGGTCATCGAGTGCCATGCTGGATTCTGCCTAGGGGCATGTGGTCAAAGAAGGTGATGCGGAGGTGAGATGTGGGCCAAACATTAAAAGCAAGCAGGGGTTAGCCAGATTAGAAAGGAGATTAAGAATCCAGACCCGGGAAAATACAAAGGGCCAAGGAGCACAGCTGGAATGATCAGCTGCAAGGAATCTGGAGCAGTTATTGGAAGTAGGAAGGGGCAAGGGAGGAGGCTGGTGAGGAGGAAGGAGAGGGGTCCTCAGGAGCAGGGGCAGCCAGACCCAGGAGGCTGGGGTCTACCCCACAGCACACCTGGGAGGCAGCTGGAGGGCAGTTGTGAGCAGAGGAGAACACAGTCCATCTTGCTTACACTGTAGGAAGATTCTTTTTTTTTCTTAAATAGTTTATTGTCAAGTTGGTTTCCATATAACACCCAGTGCACATCCCCACAAGTGCCCTCCTCCATGCCCATCTCCCCCCTTCTCCTCTCCGCCACCCCCATCAGCCCTCAGTTTGTTCTCAGCGTTCAAGAGTCTCTCATGGTTTGCCTCCTTCCCTCTCCTCAACTATTTTTCCCCTTCTTCTCCCCCATGGTCCTCCATTAAGTTCCTCCTAATACACCTATATGTGCAAACATACAGTATCTGTCCTTCTCTGCCTGACTTATGTCGCTCAGCATTAACACCCTCAAGGCCCATCCATGTTGCTACACATGGCCAGATTTCATTGTTTCTCATTGCCATGTAATATTCCATTGTATAGATAAACCACATCTTCTTGATCCATTTGTCCGTTGATGGACACTTAGGCTCTTTCCATGTTTTGGCTATTGTTAAAAGTGCTGCTGTGAACATTGGGGTACATGTGCCCCTATGCATCAGCACTCCTGTATCCCTTGGGTAAATTCCTAGCAGTGCTATTGCTGGGTCATAGGGGAGTTCTTTGGTTAATTTTTTGAGGAACCTCCACACTGTTTTCCAGAGGGGCTACACCAGTTTACATTCCCACCAGTAGTGTAGGAGGGTGCCCGTGTCTCCACATCCTCGCCAGCATCTAGAGTCTCCTGATTTGTTCATTTTCACCATTCTGACTGGCGTGAGGTGGTATTTCAGTATGATTTTGATTTGTATTTAGGAAGATTATTCTGATAGCAAAGATGGAGGACTGGGGTGAGTGTATGCACGGTAGAGGAAGGACATGACATAGAAGAGGTGAGCAGGAGAAAACAGTGGTGACTCGAACTTTGTTCATACATTATGAAGGGACAGCCTCAGGTGTCGGTGGGCAAGCCGTGCTCAGTGGGCCAAATCCTGACCCCTTACCTGGTTTTGTGCAGCCCCAAGCTAAGAATAAGTTTTACATTTTTACGTGATTTAAAAAAAAAACAAAAGAAGAATATTTCATGGCACATAAAAACTACATGAAATTCTAATTTCTGTGTTCATACATAAAGTTATTAAAGCGTAGCCATGCCCATTTGTTTAATATTGTTTATACCTATTTAATGGTGGCAACAGATCAAATGGCTTCCAAAACCAAAAATATTTACTACCTGACCGTTTATAGAAAATGTTTGCAGACCCCTGTCCCAAGGATTGAAGATGAGAAGAGAGAGTATTGGGTCCTTGAGGGCACGGATGGTGTTTTCTCATCTCTGAATGCCCAGTTTATGCCTCCCTCATAAGAAATTCTCAGCTTGGGGAATGGAGAAATGAGTGAGGAACAGAGGGAGACAGTTATCAAACTACAGTGATGACAAGGCTGCCCCACAGGGTGTAGAAGTTCATTTTTATCTTGGCAGGATGATTTTTGCATCTGGGAAGGACCCAGGACCCCATGTCCCCCAAGATAATCAACCATCTTTGGTAAGGCACAAAAGGAGGGAAAGACACCAAAAAGCAAGATGTGGGTGACACAAAAAGACTCAGGGGCACCTGGCGACTCAGTAGGTTAAGTGTCTGCCTCTTGATTTTGTCTCAGGTCATGATCCCAGAGTCCTGGGATCAAGCTCTGCACTGAGTGTGGGGCTTGTTTCAGCTTCTCTCTGTCTGGGCGGCTTAGTCAGTTGAGCATCTGATTTCAGCTCAGGTCATGGTCTCATTGTTCCTGAATTCAAGCACCATGGTCGGGTTCTCTGCTGTCAGTGCACAGCCGGCCTAGGATCCTCTGTCTCCCTCTCTCTCTGCCCCTCCCGCACTAGCTCTCTCTCTCAAAAATAAACATTAAAAAAAAAAAAGATATCCTTTCCCTCTGTCCCTCTCCCTTCTTTGCATGCACTCTCTCTCTCTCTTGAAAAAGAAAAACTCACTCATTATTTTCATTCTTTGATATAAAATAATTCTGAGGCACCTACAATATGAGTAAGAACTGGACACGTCATGGGGACAGATCTGGAGTATAGCCTCCCCTCCAATTTGTTTCCTAGGCAAACACTAGGGTAATTTTTCTGAAATACAGAAGAGAGTGCTTCATGCCCCATATTTTAGCCTCTCCTACAAAAAACATCCAACCCCTTGACCATGCCCTAAAGGCCCCACGGGGTCTTGCCCTTCCCCAGCCATCTCTTACCAAGCTCTCCTCTCAGTGCCATACTCTAAGATGTCTAACTACCTGCAGTTTCCCAAATGGGCCAAGCTATTTTGGGTCTCCAAGCCTTTATTCTGCTGGTCCCTCCACCTGAAACGTGAACTCCCCTCCCCACAGTATCTACTCATTCAATACAACTCAGCTTCAGAGTCACTCTGTGTGGAGCTGGCAAATGTGTGGATAGTACATGGCAACAGTAGGTAGTGGCCTATTAGTGGCAGAGATGTGGGAAACCTGCCTGCCAGACACAGAAAAGATTGAATCACAAAGATCCTATTTATGAGGGAAGAGCACAGGGTTAAGAGTGGTGGTAGGCTCAGAGCTGAGGCTGGGACTCAGGGCTCAAGTTGCTTTTAAGTTTTCAGGAGTTACTGACTATGAGAGGTGGGCTTCTTAAACTTAGGTGCACATCAGAATTACCTAGGAGCTTATTACAAAATCCTAAGTATCTAGCCAGAGTGGCTAAAATCGAAAACGCTTACAAACCCAAGTGTTGGTGACGATGTAAAAGAACTGGAGCTTTCAAACAGGGCTGGTGGGAATCTAAAAATGGTGCAACCATTTTGGAGAACAATCTAGCAGTTTCTTATAAACATACACTTATATGACCCAGCAATTCCACACAAAAACTTTTACGTGATTATTATAAGCAGTTTTATTCTTATTAAGTCACAATAACCATCAAAAAGTGAATGGATAGGGGCACCTGGAGGGCTCAGTCAGTTGAACTTCTGACTGAACTTCAGGTCACGATCTCACAGTTCCTGAGTTTGAGCCCTGTGTCGGGCTCTGTGCTGACAGCTTAGAGCCTGGAGCCTGCTTCAGATTCTGTATCTCCCTCTCTCTCCCTGCTCCTGCCCCACTTATGCTCTCTCTCTCAGAAATGAATAAACATTAAAATTTTTTAAAAAGTGAATGGAAAAATAATTGTGGTATGTCATGCAATGGAATGCTAATTACCAATTAAAAGAAATGAGTCAATGATATAGACAACAAGATGGTGAATCTCAAAACATTATGATGTAAGAAATAAGCCACGTACAAAATCATACACGACTGATGATAATGTATGATTCCACTTTTATGAAATTCTAGAAAAGGCACTAATTATGGTAACAGTAGATCAATAAATGCCCGAGGCCAGGAGTTTGGTGGGTAGGGGCAGAGAATTCAAATGGCAGGAAAAAATGATTTTGGTGATGGAAATGTTGTATACCTTGATTTTGCTGGTGATTACAGTTGTACACTTTCATCAAAACTGATGGAACTTTGTACTTAAAATGAATCTACTTTATTGTTTGTAAATTATACTTCAGTAAAGATGACAAAACATAAGTGATCCAGGCCCCATGACAAAATCCCTAACTCAAATTCTCTGCAAGCTGGGCCCAGGGAATCAGTGTGTTTAGCAGGCCCAACAGGTGATTCCAAAATGCACTACGTTTGTGAACTATCTGGCCACCATTTTACTGAGCTGGCTGCAAATACCATAGCCATGGCTCCCTCCAGCTATCTCTTCATCAACCTTGGCTGTCTCTCAGAAGTGACTTCATTAAACTAGTGGGATCCTTGTAAGTTCACACAAGCCAATCCCCTGCACCTGGGCAATTCTAGGTACAAATCTGCTTCCTGGTTTCTGTCTAGCCTGACTTCATGCAAGAGAGGATTCCAGAGTCTCTTTGAAATGGGCTTCACACTCAAAGTCCTTAATAGAGAACACCTCCAAACAGCAACCTACAGTCAGATTTACCCACAGGGAGTGAATAAGCTCCTCTTCCCTCAACATTCCTGAGAGAATCAAGTAATACTTCAGTCAGGTCTGTGTTCCAAAGCAGTGCAGACTTCCTGAAGTCAGGGTACCCATGCATCCACTCATCTACGGAAACTGAGACAGCCATGCATTATCCATGCTTACATGCAACTGTGTGGGATTTTTAAAAGCCTCAACAAAGTTTAGATTTAAAAAATCTAACAGACTGTACAAAGTTACAATTTTTAGCTAAAATACATATGCGACTCTGGGAAAGGATGAGTAATTCTGTGTCTTTGAGGTTGCTCGGGAGGGGTTCAGGAGCTTAGGTGTAACGCGACACATGACATCATCTGTGATAAATGCTTCTCTATGTCCGCAACTAGCACTGCAGGGTTACTTCCACCTGTTTCATTGTGTAAGACAGCTTAGTACATGTGTAGCATGCTGTCATTTGGAGAGCAGTGCATTATGGGTTAAGTGAAATTAACACCCAAATACTACTAATAAATTATGGCTAAGCGTCGTAATGGATATTATATTGTCTTCAGTGGTAGAAATTTTACCTTCCTGGAAGCTGACTGCCTTGTCTCGGTCACAAATGCTGCTCCTCAGACACCTGCATTAATATAACAAATCACTGAGAAAATAGAGCTAGTGTCACAGAGCAATTGCTGCATAAAGAACAGCCTGAGCAGCTTGAATCTCCCGACAATGTCAAAGAAAATTCAATACCTAAGTCAGGGACTTTTACCGGGTTATTGGGAAAATTATTTTTGTCACTGCTGCTGTTATTTTTGTTAATGACTTTAAAATTTTTGGTTTGGTTTTAAGCTGCATGAGCCTATAGAAAAATTCTTATAGATCTGGATTTTGTTTCATTAAACCTGGAGGAGAGCAGATCAACATTCCTAAATAATGCAAGACAAAATTACATGTACTACACACTTGTCAGAAAAATGAATGATGTTAGAAAATATCCTTATATCACTGCATCTCGGATATATCTAGCATTAGAACAGAAAGGGAAAGGCCTTGGTGCGTCAAGAAAGCAAGGGAGAATATCTGTCAATTCCTAGCAACAATATCTAAGACTGGGGATTAGTTTCTTTTCTGGAAAAACAGTGACAGTGACACTTGTAGTGGACATCATGGTAATACCACTTAGAGAGCACTATCTGTTGTGATAGTATATGCCCCAGAGTTGTGAAAATGCTTGAAAGAATGTACATGAAGCACTTGCAACAGTTCTCAGGGCCCATAAGTGCTTCATTAAGGGGAATTCCTATCAGTGTCTTATTTTTCAACATCAACCCTATTTTAGAAATAAGGAAACTGAGGGGGCGCCTGGGTGGCCCAACTCTCGGTTTCAGCTCAGCTCATGATCTCATTGTTTATGTGTTTGAGCCCTGTATGGGACTCTGCACTGACAGCATGGAGCCTGCTTGGGATTCTTTCTCTCCCTTTCTCTCCGGCCCTCTCCCTCGTGTTCTTTCTCCCTCCTTCCTGCCCTCCTTCACCCCCCCTAAATAAATAAACAAACATTTTATTTTTAAAGGGAAATAATGAAACTGAGGACCACAGAGACTCTGCAGCTTGCTCAGGATCATAAAGTAGGTGTCACAACAGGATTCTATTCTAACATACATCTAAGTGGTTCTAAATACATAGTTTTGACCAATCTCTAGCACCTTCTTGGATGTAGCTGCATTGGCCACCTGAGAAAATTATTTTCCCCAATATGGAATCACTCTCCTTGGTCCAGGTAAATGACTAAAACTTTGGAAACAACTCAGAGTTCTATACTTAACTATTACTGCATCTCTATTAGGGCATCTGAGCTGACTGAAGGAGGCTCACAGGCTGACAGGCACATGGGGAAGGGCCAGGACCATGTCAGGCTAGGGATGGCTTTGTGGACAATCTTACAGAAGTACCTGGCTCCTGCATCTTCTCCAAGCTTCCTGTTCTAAATCAGAGGTAGCTTTCACAGGTGTGCGGAACACACTGCCATCTGTGTTGCTGGAATTTGTCCTAAAGATCTATTGATTTTAGGATTCATGTTCAAGTTTTTTAAGGACTTGTTTCACAGTTTCTCCCAAGAAAACACATAAGGTGTCTAAAGTCAAGTACAGTTACCATTCTCTTTTCATAAGGAAAAACATTTCTGCCCTGAGTGATGAAAATCACTTAGTTCGTCTATAGTTGAGGGCACAAATACATCTGTGCTGAAAAAGTATTGCAGAAACCAGAAACTGAAAATGCTCATGGGCAGCACTGTGATAGGGTCTGTTGCTAGGATATGTCTGTTGATGCATAAATAGATAAGGACTCTAGAAAATCTTATTAATAAAGTTGATGTGTCTCTGGTTGACTGGCCAACTATGGCTACCTTCAAAATCATTAAACTTCAGACCAGGCTTAAGATTTATTAAGAGATCTTGCTGCCTGATAATCTGTGTAGGGCTATTCTTATTAACAATTGCTGCTCTCGGGTTCAGCCACTGGGTCCATTTCCAGCAACCAAAGTTTTGAGAGAAACTGAAATCAAGTTTAGTATAACTCAACTGCAACAAGAATATACTAGGAATTATAATAGAAAACTCCAGGGCACCTGGGTGGCTCAGTCGGTTAAGCGTCCGACTTCGGCTCAGGTTATGATCTCACAGTCTGAGGGTTCGAGCCCCGCGTCGGGCTCTGTGCTGACAGCAAGCTCAGAGCCTGGAGCCTATTTCAGATTCTGTGTCTCCCTCTCTCTCTGCCCCTCCCCTACTCATGCTCTGTCTCTCTCTCAGAAATAAACAAACATTAAAAAAAAATAATAGAAAACTCCAGATCCTAACGACTTCCTCCTAGACCATTTAGATCACTGACATTATAGAAGAATTGCCTTAGGAACACGGGAACCCAGGGAAGAACATTTTTGTTCTACAAGGAAGCACTGTTGATTCTTCACCGCTGTCATCATCATCTCAGCTAACATTTACTGATCACTTAGTACACATGAGGCACTGTGCTTAAGCACTTTATATCTCACTTAGTCCTACCAAAACTTTATAAAATAAGTACAACTACTGTATTTCATTTTAGAGTGAGGCTCCTGAGGTTTAAAGCAAGTAACCTGCCTATGTTTATGTAGTTAGCAAGTGGCAAAGCCAATAATCAACTCAAGTCATCTCTTTCAGAGTCCATGTGCTCAATTCCTTTGACCACCTGCTTCTTTCCAAAGGCATATCTCAGACTCTACCACTGTTGGTACTTTTGCTGGTATCCTTGCTTAGCACTGCTGATAGACTGGAGTCCACATCATGCACGCTGAGCCTCACTATCTCTTATTCCCTTCTACTTCCACATGGGGATAAAATGCCACATTGCAGACCACACGATCTGGATTCTCTCACCAAGGGGCAGGATAACAAAACTCTGAAGTTGGGGAGAAACTGTTGCCAATGAAGTAAACTTTGACCAACAGAAAACATGAAATAGGAAGGAACTGAATGAATAGGTCCCCCTCCTTTCTCCATGAGGAGCTCTGAGACATGGTTTCTGATCATAAACTCTGTGGTGAATATGCCTCTTGAACAACTTGTAAAGTGGTGGCCAGTAGAGCAGCACATTGTAGCACATTTTCTTACCTTTACCTTTCTTGCCTCATGCCCATTTTTCCTTTTACCTGCATGGCTCTGGGTCTGTGCTTTTCAAATAAAATGTTAGCACTTTAATCTGTGTCTTGGGTTCTGCTTTCTAGAGGTCTAGGGCTAAGGGATAGTATTATTCCAATTATACATTTATAAAAACTGGGTTTTAGAGAAATGACTTATCCTAGGGAACACAGACATTAAGGCAGAACCAGTGGTTAAACCCAGTACCATCAAATACATAAACCTAGTGTTGAGGGAACTTAACCTGACCAGACACCAAGTAGTTGTATTCTCCAAAGCACATAAGAGTCTAGTAAGGTGATAAGGTGATATGAGATTTACATATATTCACACAGCTCTGAATCACACATGTGCACAAGCACCACACCACCACTCACTCACACACACACACACACACACACACACCCTCAAATAGCAAATTCAAGTTGGAGGGACAATACTCCTTCTTTTATTTCACTCATAACTTTTTAATTGCTCTTAATGTTAACTATAAATTTTTTATGATACATTTCTAGCTTTATTAAATATTCCGTGGAGATTATCAACATGCAATCTACTGGGCAAGCCACTTGAATCGTTTTCTGAATATGATGCCACTTACATTTAAACTGGGCAGAGGAGAGCCCACAGTCTGATTAGACTTGAGCTTGTCCCACCCTTGGAGCTCCAAATGACTAGACAGGGGTCTTTCTCAAGATTACCTAGAGTACCCACCCTCAACCTTAATTGGGACACATAAAAGAGTGTCTACTCTTATCTCAAGGCATGCCTAAATCTGGAAATGGTGGGGATTATGCCTTTAAAGTATTTAGGAAGTCACCAAAATTGTGTATCTAGCCAGTGAATATAAAAATGGATTAAATTAGTTCCTTGGGGAAACTTATTACAACCAACACTCAAGAATTGGGCTTCAAAAGGTCAGTTCTCTGAGGATACAAAAAGGTGCCTGTGTTACCTTCTATCATCAAAGCCTTTTGAAATATCGTGAAACAAGGAGCATGAGCTTATCTTTGAATAAGGTCAGTGCATGAAATGAAGGAAGGGCCAAACCACTCCGCAGAACAAAGAAGGAATCCCCCTGTGCTTCTCATCCCTCCTCCCTTCATCCAGAGGCAGTAGGATGTGCGGATCTACTTTAAACCTTGGAGATAGGTCTAAGTACCTACTTAGGGGCAACTCTCAAGGTATTACAAATTACGTATTAAAGACTTCTTTTTTAACTTTGCTTACAGCTTTTACCACTGAGAAAGTCATCTTTATAAACATCTCTTTTCATATTTTTATACTCTTCTCTCTAAGAGAGTAAAGCAGAATTCCTATAGTACTACCCTTATAAATGGAACACTCTAGGCTCAGGGTTATCTCAATATGTCTCCTCTAAACTAGTGTCTTAGTTTGGATTCCTCCCAAAAGAGCTCCTGAGACAAAGATTTGAGTACTGTACAAGGAATTTATTTGGGCTGTGACCCTTGGGAGTAGAACTGAGGAGTGGGAGCGTGAAATGGGAGAGGCAGAAAGCCAGTAACTTGTGCATCAATGAGGGGTTAGTACTGTGGGCACCTGAGGCACAACTGCCCTGGGGACCTTCCTAGAAATCATGTGGAACACACAGCAGAAGTATACCAAAGGAGATCAGAGAGACTGGGCATTGTCTACCAACTCCCATCCCCCCACTGATGGAGGGTTGCTCCATCAGTACGAGTTCCCCTGCACTTCTATGAGTACCAGTGTACTCTTAGAGGGTGGGCAGTGAGCAGGAGAAAGGAGCAAAGCTGTTGGTTTGCTGGAGACAGTCTTCCCCTTTAGCTTCAGGAGGATTTGAGCTAGCCGGGGGATATGGGATAGAGTAACTACTTATCACTTCTTCTGCTGCTCTCTTCTAAAATATGCTTCAGAAGTTCTTGACCAATTGATGGTTTACAAGCAAGGAAGTGATAGGGTTAAAGCAGAGGTTTAGGAAGAATTATTCAGAAATACATATGGATGAGTTAAAGCAGGAAAAGATGGGAAGGTGAGGGCCTTTTTAGAGTCCATTGCTATGGTGTTTATGTAGTACAAAGCCACAAAGTCTATATTTGAGATATTAATGGAAATAAAAAGAAAATGCACATTGGAAATGAAGTGGTTGGGGAAGGCAGAGAAGGATGAGTTCAGTAAGAAAAGGGTCGACAGTCACTCTGAAGACTGGAGTCTGGAAGACTGGGGAATGGTGCCCTAAGACATAAGAAGTAAGAAGCCCTGGAGGAAAGACCCCTGACTGGGAGGTCAGGGGCAGGATGGGAACCGGAGCAGGAAATAAACTGCTGTAGATGTCCTGTTTGTGATGTTGGAAAGATACGCAGGTGGAAATCTTCAAAGAGCAGTTGAAATTTTAGTGCAGGGTCAGGGAAGAGAAGCTCAACAGAAGACAGTGAGTACAGGCAACTTCCTAGGGGTATGAGCAGATGACATCAATGCCACTTGCCTGTCAAAACAATAGAGCAGTGGAGAAAAAAACCCAAACCTTTTGGCTGTTGCACTGGCTGGTGAGTGACCTATGGCCTTGGCCCCCTCATTCACACACTGGAGATACTAATAATAAAAGTAGCACTGACTGTGGGCATCCAGTCCACACAGCTGGCTCTCTTCTCTTACACATCCTATAACAAGATGTGGCTTTCTGATCAATCATTCTGAGTTACATTAATGCCTGGATATAATTTTGTACCATCAGCTACCTGGCCCCAAGTGTGCCTCAGTATCTTCATGGGACATGCCCAGGCCTGTATTAAGCCCCATTTTTAATTCCATAAATATGACTTATATATAACATACTTCACATATTATCTAAACATTGTTTGATAATTTTCTACCCCAGACACTCATTGCTTACTACCCCTGCCTCAGGGTAAGAACCTTTGAAAAGAACTTTATTCTTCCACCTCACCAAATTTCTACTGAATTACTTTTTGTTTTTTTTGTTTGTTTGTTTTTAAATTTTTTTTTTAATGTTTTATTTATTGGGAGAGAGAGAGAGAGAGAGAGACAGCGTGAGCAGGGGAGGGTCAGAGAGAGAGGGAGTCACAGACTGAAACAGGCTCCAGTCTCTGAGCTGGCAGTCAGCACAGAGCCCGTCGCGGGGCTCGAACCCACGAACCGCGAGATCATGACCTAAGAGAAAGTCGGACGCTCAACCAACTAAGCCACCCAGGAGCCCCTGAATTACTTTTTGAACCACATTTTAGTGGTTCAAATAGAATATTCAATTCTTCTGTTCTCTATCTTAAAATCCTCAGCGCACATGTCTTATCCATTGTTTCCGCCCAGAAGAAGGACAATGAATGTCCATTGTCCCCTTTATCATTAAGACAGAGTATCTATTTGACAGTCCTTTCTCACATTAGAATTTGAAACCAAGAGATAAGCTATTTGGACAGAAACATTTCCCCTTGCTGCATAGCAATGGACTAGTATCTAAGCAGGGCCTAAGGGCACATCTCTAAAAGGCCAATGGCAAATAACTGGCTTTGTATAAGTAGCTCAACCTGATATGACATCTAATAATTCCAGGCCTGATCCTGTACTCTGCCAGTGAACACTCCTACCGTTATTTCTCATTATAAAGCACCCTCGACAGGAAGTACGCTTCTATTTTAAAAATTATGTTTGTGTACATGTGTATGTGTGTATGTAGAGGTTCAAGTGTGCTGTGCTGTCCCACACAAGCTAGCATTAACTCTTGCTGGTTCATAAATCATTATTACTATATTTATATACATCCAGCCTCTGAGCCAACTATATTTCTTAGAAGATAAGAAACACCTACTTATATAAAGCAGTATCACTATCATAAGTAATCCCATGAGGGTGTATTAATAATTTCACATTATAAGTGAGGAGAGCTAGGTAATAAGCCCAATGCTATCAGTTAGCAAAGGTGTGCAGGGAATTTGAATTTGAGTATTCTTGAGCAGGGTCTCTTTCTATCCTGATTATCATTAGGAATTGTAAATATTTGCTAAATGGCTGAATGAGTGAATAGGTCATACTGGACCAATTTATAGCCATAATCATAAGCCCAATGCCTCAGACATTGCAGTTGTTCCCTAGATGTAGACAGTTGGCAATTATATAGAATCAGAAGTTTTCTTCAAAAAAAAAAAAATGTAGCAGAGTAGATAAATGGACTGTGGTATATCCAAACAATGAAATATTATTTAGTTCTTAAAAAAAGCTATTAAGCTATGAAAAGAAGGGGAGGAAACTTTAATGCATATTCCTAAATAAAAGAAGCCAATCTGAAAAAGTTACATACTGTATGATTCCAACTATGTGACATTCTGGTAAAGGCTAAACTGTGAAAACAGTAAAAAAGATGAGTGGTCATGGTGGGGCGCGGAGGAAGGATGAATAGGCAAGCCACAGAAGATTTTTAGGACAGTGAAAACATTCTGGATAATACTTTAATGATGGACAAATATCATTATAAGTTTGTCCAAACACATAGAATGTACGACACCCAGAGTGAAGCCCAAGTAAATAATGTACTTTGGGTGATGATGATATCCATGTAGGTTCATCTTCTGACCACTATGATGCTAGTAATAGGACAGGCTACACACATGCTCTGGCAGTAGTATACAGGAAATACCTATACCTTCCTCTCAATTTTGCTGTGAACCTAAAATTATTCTTTAAAAAAGAAAAGCTTTTTCTAAATTATAGCTGAAAACCAAGGAATACATTACTAACTGAATCAACTGATGAACTTTTAGCTGAAGCAATATTATAGAATACCTGGATTTCCATTACAAGAGCCAAGCTTTTGTGGGATAGTGGGTTTCATTTTTTTTCATTTTCTTTTCTTCTTTTTTGAGGTGTGTAAATTAATTCAGTGGATTAAGTAGGAAATAGTATAGTACATGCAAAGAGGGAAGATCAAGTACAAAAACAAAAACAAAAAAATATATACCAGAATGTGACCATATGGAAAGAGCTAGACATTTCCTCTTTTGTCTTTGGCATAGCACAAAAGAAGGGCTCAAGTTATACTTATTCATATATTTTTAAATTTTACTTCTTCTTTTTTTTTTACCACTACTCATCATCTATTTGTTTATTTGCCCAATCCCAGTATATGTGTGTAGTGGTGTCAGAATTGTTAACCTGTGTTCCTGTGGGAAACAACTTTATTCACTGTAGTATAGTGCTTCTGTATAGTTTCTTTAGTCCTTAGTCTTACAGTCTCTACTCATTTGCTAAATTATTTGGGTAAAATTTCCTCCACTCCTCTCAATGATAATCATATCCATTATGCAGATTTTTAAAAAATAAATTTATACCCCCTTCACCCATTCAAATTTTTTTTTAAATTAAGTCTTAAAATAAAAGATACCAAAGAACAAAATCCACAAAGTTAAACAAATAGACCAAGGTGATCTATGCATGCAGAATACCTGCGCTGTGCTCTGGTCATCCTTATAATCACCATTATAAATGGCTGACCACCACCACCATTCCTCAAGTCAAAATCTGAATTCACATAACCCACACTTACCAGGAACTGACCAAAAGATATATAGATCAGCTTGGCTCTGGACCATTAATTTCACATATTAGGATCTTTAGAGGACATACCTGATCAGGGCATGGTGCTAGGTCCTAGGGTTGAGTTCCAACCTTCCCATCTACAGTCTAGGTTCTGGGCTATATTCCTATAGTATATAGGATCATTGCTGCTATTTATCTTCCCTGGGGTTTAACTGATAGTCCAATAAGCTGTTGAACACATAATATCCACACATCATATTCCCTGACATAAAGCTGCAGAAGCAGCCTATCACTGATACTTGGCTTGTGGCTATTGCTGTCTGCTATCCAAATGTATGCCAATATTTCTCCATAGTTAAATTAAACAGCTACAAGGAATGAAAGTCCATTCACGTTTGGCTCTTCCCTGCCTGTTTTTAAATAGTTATTACCCCCCCCCTTTTTTTTTTTTTTTAACTCATCTCTCTTTCTACCAAGTGAAATTTTCTATTAGAGGTTATCTCTTGAGTTCACTGTCGAGTCCATTTTAATTCTGGCATTCCCTTATGAGATATTCATTCGAAATGAATTGTTATCCTGTCAGTTACATAGCTCTGCTCCTGGCATGGGAATTGTATTTCTTTAATGGCTTTATTCCTCTAAACATATTCTTTGTAGAGGTCTCCATTATCTTCCAGTCCTTAGAGGAAACCACTGGCAATCGCAGAATAGAGCTCTTTGCTGCCTAGAGGCTTGAGAAACAAATCTGAAATATTTTAAAACTAAAAAGAGTTCCTGAACTGATGTGTGTCCTGGATTGACTGTTACTGGGCACTGAGCACCAAACACAACACAGAATGGCAATTATGCTTCCCGGCAGTTTGGGTGCCAAATGAATTTTTTCTGCTCTTAAAAATGGACAGAGATTTTCAGTAATTGAATGAAATAATGTCCAATAATTTAAAATATTGTTCATTCAGTGAGAGATTAGGCTTTAATTAAGTAGCGTCATTTAATATATACTGTCCAGCAGATACTATAATTGGTTTCTTTAGCAGGGAACACAGTAATATCTAAGCTTTACTGAAATGATAATGGTACTAATTTAGCCCAGTGGATACATAAACAGCTTGGCTGCTTCTGACACCCCCGGTGAACAAGAAGTAAGCTTTGATCACGACATCTGCACAACTCTTAATCAGTCATTTCTTTCTGAAATAAAAGTATTAATCACCCAGACTAAACAAGCCCTGTTTACATTAAACACGTATGTTATCTGGGACTTTCAGGGGTATTAAGCTGTTCATTTCTATGGATACAAAAAGGATTCTCTTCAAAGCAGTGATGAAATTACATTTCATTTGAGCTAGGAGAATGACATTTATTATTTTTAAAACCTGGTATAAATGAAAACCAGCACCCCCCAGTTTGTTCAGAGAGGGCAGACAATTTTCTGGCACAACAACAGTTGTGTATTTTAACTCCTATCTTCTGCTGGTCATTTACAAGGACGTTTTCATTTCCAGGCTTGGCTCCTGTTTCCTTGTGGCTCATTCTAGAAATGTGATACAATAAGGTCCTATTCTCTTCAAGCCATTCTGCTTGATAATTCTGAACAAAGCCAGAAGGGGATGGGGGTGGGGTGGGGGGAAATTTAACTGAATCAAAAAGAGAAAAAAAATTGCTTTCTAAGGTCTAATGCTCCCAGACAAATTAAAAAGTAACCAGAGATTAGATTAAATTCCTTTGCTAAATTCTTTGTTTTCAAAAATATATATGCTGCACCTAGGGATGGAAAACTTTCATTTCCCTGTTTGCAAATGGCTGTCAACATGTTTATTTTGGAAAAGAATGGAAACATTGATTATAGCAAAGAGCTAGCTGGGTCACAATGTCAGCAAAACAGGCTGGCTCTATCACTGGGTGGGGAAACAGAATTGGCAATCACAGGATAGGGTTCTGGGGTATAACTACCTTTACGGACATCCCAGTGGACTATCAGGGACCCAGTACGGCACAGAACTCCTCCCTGCCCACTTAGAACTCAGGGAGGGTGTTCCTGGGTTTGTCCTCAGAAGAGGAAAAATGTAACTGGGGACACAGGAATGACTTGTAAATGACATTCTGGAAACTCTCAAGTCAGGATTCTCCCCGCAAGCTCAAGGAGAGCCGGCAACCTGAGGTAAAGAATCCAGAGTTGAACAAAAGTTGCTTTGGAGTCTGCTTGGGTCTCACGGTGAAAGAACAAACCTCACGCCAACACAACTATACATCCAAACACAACTCTCAGAGACCAACACAGCCACTGGAGACTATGAGGACTCCTGTCGTCATGCCTGGGTTTTCTTCCTTTCAAAGGAAGCCACATTCACTGGACAGAGCAACAACCATGAGAGAGAAACTGTGCCCTGGACAATTACAGCCTCTGCTTGCTTCCCTGTAAATTATTCTTTAAACCAGGGCCATCCACCCAGCTGCACCCAGAGCACCATTCTGGTGCCAAATCCAGTGACCTGTTTTTAGTCATTGCCCTTCTTGACCTTTCTGGGGCAATCCAAATGGTTAAATACCACCTCCGTGGCTGCTCCCCTTACTGGCTGCAACAATCATATGTAAGACCCCCCCCGCCCCTTTCTCTCTGACTGCTAGAGTAATTGTTCTAGAATGTCGATATGCTCAAGTTTTCCCCCATTTAAAAATAAAAGATAAAAAGCAAACTAACAGCAAGGCATACAATAATATTCAAAGATGGCTTCAAATATCCTGACTTTTCTTCCCTTTTTTCCTGAAACCTCACAGATAATTTTCTATCTGTTCACTCTCTTTTTCCTGCCCCCATTTAGACCTCCTCCTTCTCTAATTCTCTCTCTCTCTGATACACACACACACACAAATACACACACACACACACACACAAATACACACACACACAATTTCTTGTCACTATCTTAGCACTCTTTGCTTTTCAAGTCTCAGTGTCTTTGCCCATTTACTTTCCTTTTCCCTTTGTCTTCCTTCTTCACCTAGAAGTTAGATGGGCCTAACTCATCTCCAAA
Source organism: Hyaena hyaena (assembly GCF_003009895.1). Lineage (NCBI taxonomy): Eukaryota > Metazoa > Chordata > Mammalia > Carnivora > Hyaenidae > Hyaena > Hyaena hyaena. The sequence goes on along the minus strand of NW_024081142.1, from coordinate 132,570 downwards.
AGCCGTCCTATCCCACTAGACTGAAAACGCCATGACAGGAAAGACTTGTCTTGTTCATCGGAGGTTCCTAGCATGGAGCCAGGCACATTACAGGCATGCACCATGTGTTTGCTACAGTGACTTAAGTCAACCTTCCCAAATATTTAGTCATACTGTCCTTCATGTTCCCACTGCATTTTCTACCTATCTTACACATCACAATTTTTATTTGATGCCTTAACGATCCAGATGGGAATGGCCCCCACCAAAAACATTTTTTTTCCAGATCAGGGACCTTTACTTAGTCGTTTCCTTGGCACATAGTAGGCACCCAAGAACATTTTGTTGGATGAGGGAAGACAGCGTGGAAAGTGGCCCTGTGTGCATCAAGAGGTGCATTTTCATCAGAACACCTATGCTCTCCCCTTTCTCAGGGTGGCATTTCCATAACTTTACCAGCCCCAAAAGGGCGTCCTTTAAATTCTGTCTCCTGGATTCTTGCTGTGACCCAGTAGTCACAAAACAGGCAAGGACTGACTTGGCACTTCACCCACAGCCCAACTCACAGCCTGACCAAGGATAAAAGAGTCTGTTCTAATCTAATAAAGGGCTGCTTCATGAGGCTTCATTTGCCCAGATTCTCTGCATTCTCCTGCCTACTCCCTTAGACACCCACCAGGAAATAAGTGCACCCTCCCAAGCCTTCAAGATAAACCCACTGGGATTATGACCATTCCCCACAACTGAGCAAACCACCTCTCACCATGCCCATACATTTTGCACTAAACACAGTGTATCAAATTAAAAATAAAACTCAAGTTGTTTGGTTAATGGTTTTCCCAGGCCTGAGGTTGAGACCAGACCACTGATCCGTCTCTTCAAGAATGCTGGCTGGTTTTGCTGCTTGCCACAGACACTGTTTAGCTATTATGTGGCACACGAAGCTCTTTTATTCATTCTTAAACCTAATGTCCAATTAACTGAGAAAGGGGACTCATTAAATAATTCAAACTAGATCCAAATTAAAGGGCAGTTTTCTCCATCGTACTTGCAAAGAAGTTCAATTTGGCTGAAGGAGGTAATCATTTTAAGCCTGTGTTGGTCTGGAACACTCTCTAATGGGGTAATCTTGAATCAGTTCCATTTATATCTTCTTTTCATAGGTAGCATACGGGAATCTTGTCTGTGACACCCATCGACAACATTTTCTCCCTGACAATGTGTTTAAGCTTAATTCTTTGAAAAATTGTGTGAAAGAGTTTTGGTCATAATTACATGTTCAGCTTTTACTGGAGAGGACCTGTTAGACTAGATGATGAATCATATTCGCTGCCAAGATGCTAGAAAAAATCCTGAGTACCATCTGGAAAGCCGGTCGGTTGTAGACATCATTCATGTCAGTTTATTCTTAGCAGAGCTGGGAATAGAACTCACAACATTTGACTTCTGTTCCAGTCCTTTCCACCTCACTGCTTACTAATGCGCCAAGGAGACCCACAGTGCAGAGCCTGGTCATGGGGAAAGAAGTTCAGGGGGTTCTGGTTTATTCACCGGGTATTCACAGAAGGCACAGTGCTATGGAATGCAAGAGGACCGAGTAGATCTGTTCCTGAACACGGGTTTCTCTACGTTTGCCTGCAGTTCTTAATGCCAATAAAAAAACAAATAAAGGTTATAGAAACCCTGCAAGTATTTCTCTCAAGTCCAGGGCTTGACTCAGTCCTCCAGGGCTTCTAGAATAACTCCTACCCTGACAGTCTACCATTCCTTTTTCAAAACACTGGGTCCAAAGCAAAGTACATGAGAACAGTCCCTTCAGCGGGCCTTCCTCAAATGACCACCTGCAAAACACTCCACTCCCTGGGCCAAGGAGCTCTTCTTACAGGCCGTCCTTCTTCTGCGTGCCCTTTCCTAAATCGGCCTTCTAGGCCTTGAATTGTGTCTTTGACCCTCTTCGGTCATGGTAATAATGAGAATTAATAATAAGAGTTATCATTATTTGCATCAAAACACTTATTTCTAATTGTCCTCTTGGTAACGAGCAGAAAATTAGTCCAGCTCTTCTCTCCCTTCACAGTGCATGAGGCTAGGGAGACAGGGTCGGCTGAGGCCTTCAGGCAACCTGGCTCCTTCTACATGATGCTCCCTGCCTCTCCCTGGGCTGTTTTTCCCCTGCGCTTCCTCACAGCAGCTGCTGGTGGTGTCCTTTGGCAGCTGCTCCTGGTGGGGGGGGTCTTCCGTCAACCTTAGTACCTCCTACGTGTCTTGTCCCCCACCCCTGTGTGTCACACAGGCAATTTCCAGCTGCTCCAGTCCATGGCTTCTCTTGCCTCCAGAAACAGGTCTGTAGCTTCCTAGTAGCTTGAAAACCTCATTTATAGTCTCAGCACCACCTTTAGGGAATGGCTCCTTAGAGGGTCCACTCAGGGTCTTTAGCTACAAGCTAAACAGCCCCTTTAACAAACATGAAGAGAGCGAAAAACCCATAACAACATTTACAAAGAGGTTTGGGCTACACAGCATTTCTGCATACATTGTTTATTTTCATTTTTACAAAAGTCATATGGCACAGGCAGTATTATTTTACAGATGAAGATCTTGGTAAAAAGCCCTGAATACCTCTTGTGTTCCTCCGCTCTCACTCTCACTGCTGGAAGGCATAAGGGAACCTAATTACGCTGCTCTGGTCACATCTGTGCCCATCTACGATTCTTCATGGCCTGCGGAATAAAATCCTAACACCTTAACTTAGGACACAGGCCATATTCAATATGATTATGGTCTTCTTATCCCATTTTGCCTCCTACTCCCCTTTCATGTGCATGCTATGATCCAGAAGAATGACTCACTGTGTGCCTCATACTCGCCCATCTATGAGGGACACCATGATGTTCTGAGAAAAGCATTAGATTTGAATATAGACTGATTTTTTCCCCTATCTCCAGCTCTGCCATTAACCAGCTATTTGACCTTGAGAAAGTAACCTAAACCTTTGTGCCAGTTTTAAAAAATCAATTTATTCATTGAAATATATTTATTGGTGAACAGACATGGCCCCTGCTTTTCTGGAGCTCACACCCCCTGGGTTATAATGGAGGGATAAGAGATGCAAACTTAATCTTGACGCTCATCAAGGGAGTGGGCAGGAATGGTCAAAGGGAAATGTAGAACAGGGACCTGAAAAAATCTGAAATGGAATGACTGGAAGATGGATGTGGGATGGGAGAATGGTCCAAGATGACGCTGAGGAGGCAGAGGCCAGATCAAGAAGGCTCTTTAAGCTTTACTGAAAAAATCCTGTATTCTAAGGGAAAGGAAAAGTATTCACAGAGTTTTAATCAAGGGAAGAATATGACCAGAACTGCATGCAACAGTGATGTCTCTGACTGTGTGGAGGATAGACTGAATGAGGACGGGATGAGAGGGCAAGACTAGAAGCTACAAGAATCACTAGCAGAAGGTGGTTGCAATGGTGCATGAGAGATGGTGGTGGCCTGGACCAAAGCAGTGGCAGTGAGGGCCCAGGAAAGTGGTAGATTCCAGAGATGTTTAGAGGGTGGAATCAATAGGGCTCTATTAAGCTGAAGGGTAGAGGGGAAGGAGTCAAGAATTATGAGTCTGGGTAGCTCAGTCGATTAAGCATCTGACTTTTGATTTAGATTCAGGTCATGATCTCATGATTGTGGGACTGAGCCTCACATAGGGCTCTGTGCTGAGCATGGGGTCTGCTTGGGATTCCCTCTCTCTCTGTCCCTCCCCCTGTGCTCTCTTGTGTTCTCACTCTCTCAAAATAAATAAACTTAAAAAAAAGAATTATGAGCAGGAGTCAGGCCTGTGCAACAGAAATGGACTGTGATGTTACTTGCCTCAAGAGACATACAGGAAGTAAGGGAGCAGGGTGGAGGAGAGAGAAGTGTTGAGTTCGGCTTAAAAATTTAGTGTCTTACGTGCTTGTGGGACAAATAGCAATATCATCCAATAGAGTTCTTATAAGAATTAAATGAAATGATATATGCAATATTCCTTGTACCTAGAGAATGCCCACTGTTTGTGTCCTCTGCAAATTCATATTTTAAATGCTAGCACCTAATACAATGGTATTTGGAGGTAGGGTCTTCAGGAGGTTTAGACTGCCCTTACAAGAAGAGGAAGAGATACCAGAGTTCTCTCTCATTCTCTCTCTCTCTCTCTCTCTCTGCATGCACTGAGGAAATGCTACATGAGCACACAGGAAGAAGGCATCTGTCTACAAGCCAGGAAGAGTCTCACCAAGTTCAGTATTTGCTAACGCCACGATCTTGGACTTCCCAGCCTCCAGAATTGGGAGAAATAAATGTCCGTTGTTTAAATCATCCTGTCGATGGTATTTTGTTACAGCAAACTGAGCTGACCACGATACCTACTAAAGTGTAGTTTTAGTTTCTATTTCTCAGACCACTCCCTTTGCTTGGAATGCCCTCTCCTTCATTTCTACAAGTTCAGGTCCAACTCACACTGCAAAGCCTATTTCAGAAGTCACCTTCTCCCTGAAGTCTTCTCTGATCTTCCTAAGTAGAGGAAGATCCATGCTCAGACCTCCCAGAGCACACACACATTCTACCTTGAGCTGTGGTTATGTACACAAGTATCACATTGTTCATACAGTTATGGACACTTCATTAATGATAGAACCCATGCCTGATTGACCTTTGACCCTAAAATTAGTACCCAGTAAAAAATAATTATTTACTTAATAATAAACAACAAAGCAATTATTTAATTTATATAGTATAGTATACACAGTGTATGTTATAATAAAATTACAACAGTATTAATATAATAATCCAGTGAGCCAATGCATTCATTACTGAATGAATGTACACATTTTGCCGGCCCATTTCTCTCCTGAAGGCAGCAAAGAGAAACTGGGGAAAGAGCACAGGTTTCTGAATAAAATGGAAATTGAAAAAATAGTTCTTTCACTTCTTTATTGTGTGATTTTAAATAAGTTACTTAATATCTCTGAACCTCAGTTTCTCACTCTGGGAAATGGTGACGATAACAACAACAAAAACCCTGACATTTGACATAATCATTAAAACAGACTAAATCCTGGTATAGTATCTGGCACTTGATCAATAAATTATGGCTCCTCCCCATTCCCACTCTTGGCATTTACTAAAGATCAAGGAGGAATGGAGATCCAGAAAACAGCAAGAAGATAGTATTTATATATTCTAATTTTTTCAGACACCATATCCATCTGGTATTCTCATTTCTAATATAAATTTCCAGTATGCCTACTGCTGTTACAGAGGCTGTAAAGTTTCAATCCATAGTCTGTTTTCATGTCTCATTACATTAGATGCCTTGCTTCCTACACTCTGCCCTCTCTGCAAATCTGTATAATACTAACACCAAACAAGAGCCTTTGCTTTGATCAGAGTTAGACAGACATCACTGATAAAATGCTGAACTTCCCATTGTCTGAAGAGTCTTATGAGAAGAGGAGATAATGAAGTAGAAAACAGGAAAAATATCGACTGAACACAACCATAGAAGTCAGAATGCCATCTTATCTAATCAGGACTTAAAAGAAACAGCAAAATGTTTAAAATCAGAAGTTTAAAGATGCAAAGACTCAGAGATGAAGAGTAATTCCTGACAACCTTTTACATTTGAGGATAAAAGGGTTCAGCTTCTTGTCATTAATATCCAATTTGGCTTTATATATTTTAGGATCAATCACACAATTAAAAACATATCTGGTAACAGATGCCAGCAGAAAAGCACTTTTTAATATTACACTGTGTTTAGAGGTGTCAAAAAAAAAGCTCAGAATAAAAACAAGAATTACGGCCATGAAAAAAAAACAGACACATCATTTATGAGTTTCCCGTGTGTGCTCTGAAAAAGCAAGATAATTCATTTTCCATGTAAAACATCCTTGAGATTGAGAAGCAAGTTAGTTCCAGTATTTTCTGAATCTTCTCTAGGTAATCAATCAAGGAATAGAATTTAGAACTAGGCAGCTCCCTCCCCAAAGGACCAATGTCCATCTATATGTGCTCTTGTCAAAACAGATCCAATAGCAAACCAGAAGGCAAAATCAGGCATTCTTACAAGGTAGCAGGGTGAAGTCCTGTGCACTGAGAAGCCTCAGCTCTGCCCTTACTGTGTAAAATGGAAAGAATCAGATCTCTTCTCCACCTGTGTGCATTACACAAACTAATATATGTCCTAGAATTCCTCTTGCACAAATGATGGCTTTCATAGAGATAGCAGAACTTTAAAATTGCTGAAATGATCAGGGAACCCTCCCTGAAAAGAAAAGCCCTAGCATCTGTCTTTAGTGCCAGGGCAGCCCATTCCAGGGTCATTCCTCTGTCTGCTCCCCTTTAAGGCCCCAGCATGCTCTGGGGCTGAGCCCACATGGGTCATGACTCTGCAGTGTATTTTCTAAAGAAGGTCTGGAGTTTTAATGCTGTTGCTTTCTTCTAAGGCAACCTTAGAACAATATTATAATGACATAGTACTCATCAGTTCTCTTTCCTAGCTGATGTTTACTTTTGGGATTTTTATGGTCTTAGCATGGTCTATGTCCATCTCACCTACCAAGCATCCATCAGTGCTAGTTGATAATGATAACAGTTTTAAAACTCACATCTGTTCCTAGGGTTAAGATTAATTTTCAAGAATTTGGGGGGAAAAAGGTACTTGAGCTTCTATTAGCAATCATTTTTTATATTCTCAGTGGGTGGCAAAGGTGGTTTAGGGAGCTGTTAGGGAGAGGGGGAGCTCCTCTCATTCACTACGTCTGTCTTCCCTCCAGGGTTCTGGGAAAAGAAGCTGGAGGATCAGTCCTATCTAGGTGACAACTCCCGGTAGCAGAAAGCTCACGGGGGCTTGGGCTTGCAAGCACTATGTGGGAAAGGAAGAGTGAGATGAGCAGGTGAGCACCTCCACCTTGGATATTGTCATTGTGGGAGGCCAGCTGAACCTGGGGGCTCTTGGACAGCCATTCCTGAAACTAAATTAATTCTGAATCCAGTGACAGGTTATCAGTTTACATACATCTTTAAGCCTGGCTCAGAAATAAGAACTCGAATTTTCTTAACAAGAAGAAATCACAGGTTGGGAAAGGAGTACCAGAGGATACATGGCCCGACTGTCTGCTTTCTATTCCTAGATGATTAATATCTACCCTATAGTTAGAGATTGAGACAGCAGAAGATCTTTCAGGAATCCAGCACCACCAAAGTCCTTTATTCAACAACTGTTTATGGACCACCCACTATGAGCTCGCAAAATAACAAATAAATGTCACTTCTACCATCTGTCTAAAATTTTTCACGAAGGAACTTCAACTTCTTGCTATCTGTTCTAGATTAACATAATAGAATTTTTAAATCAGAAAGATCCTAGAAACTGAATTCGATGCCTTCTTTTTTAGAGGTGAGAAAACAGAGTCTAGGAGACCAAGTGACTTTCCCAATGTTATAAAAGTAGATATGACAGAAGTTTCACCTTCAGGTCTCCTGGCTCACCACCAATGCTCTTTGCTGCTACATGAAACTTCTTGAAAGGTAGCATGAAGATAATCAAGCCCTCAAAGTAATACAGTGAAGTATTCAAACATCATTTTTCAGTTAATCAATAAGCATTTATAAAGAAAGTCCACTTACAACCACATTGTAACTTTTGTTAAGAACCCAAACAGTTCTCTCTGGGGGCCCACTCCTCCATAAAAAATTATTTAAAAATTATATTTAACAAGTGAATTGTTACAAAGATGAATATATTAGTATTATATACTAAAACATACTCTTTGACCCAACATTCATTATTTTTCTTCTGATTTTAAAAGAAATTAAGACATTTTGGGGAACCTGGGTGGCTCAGGTGACTGAACATCCAACTTTTGATTTTGGCTCAAGTCATGATGTTGCAGTTTGTGGGATTGAGCCCTGTGTCAGGCTCTGTGCTGACACACAGAATCGGCTTGGTATTCTCTCTCTGCTCCTCCCTTGTTCCTCCCTCTCTCTCTCTCTTTCTCTCTCTCTCTCTCTCAAAATAAAGAAATAAACATTAAAAATTTTTTAAATAAAAGAAATTAAGACATTTCCATGGACCGCTAAAAGTTTTATTGGCCCTGGATACTTCATCTCCCTGTGTTAGGGGATAAATTGGTCCACATGGACCAAACGCAAGGCATGGAATGGGGTCCTGGAAAAGAGACTAAAGGAGTATGGAGATGTATTCTCACCCTCAACCAGCATATACAATAGTTAGTGAGGTCAAAGAGGTGACCTTGGCTGCAGCAACTTCTTACTAGACATTTCTCTGGAGGCAAGGGAAACAAAAGCAAGAATGAACTATTGGGACCTCATCAAGATAAAAAGCTTCTGCACAGCAAAGGAAATGATCAACAAAACTAAAGCAACTGATGATGGGACACCTGGGTAGCTCAGTCACTTGAGTGTCCAACTTTGGCTCTGATAATGATCTCATGGTTTGTGGGTTTGAGCCCCACATGGGGCTCTGTGCCAACATCTCAGAGCTGAAGCCTGCTTCACATTCTGTCTCCCTCTTTCTCTGCCCCTCCTCCATTCATGCTCGCGCTCTCTCTCTCAAAAAGAAGCATTTAAAAAAAATTAAAAGGCAACCGACAGAACGGGAAAAGATATTTGCAAATGATATAGCAGATAAAGGGTTAATATCCAAATCTTATAAAGAACTTATCAAACTCAATACACAAAAACCAAATAATCCAGTGAAGGAATAGGCAAAAGACATGAAAAGACAGTTTTCCAAAGAAGACATCCAGAGGGCTAATAGGCACATGAAAAGATGCTCAACATCACTCATCATCAGAGAAATACAAATCAGAACCACTATGAAGTACCACCTTACACTTGTCAGAATGGCTAAAATGAACAACTCAGGAAACAATAGATGTTGGCAAGGGTGTGGAGAAAGGGGAACCCTTGTGCACAGTTGGTAGAAATGCCAACTGGTACAGCCACTCTGAAGAACAGTATGGAGGTTCCTCAAATAATTAAAAATATAACTACCCTATGACCCAACAATTGCACTACTAGGTATTTATCCAAAAATACAACAATGTTGATTCAAAGGGGCACATGCAATCCAATGTTTATAGCAGTGCTATCAACAATAGTCAAATTGTGGAAAGAGCCCAAATGTCCATTGATTGATGAATGGATACAGAAGATGTGGTACATATACACAATGGAATATTACTCAGCAACCAAAAAGAATGAAATCTTGCCACTTGCAACAACATGGATGGAACTAGAGCGTATTATGCTAAGTGAAATAAATCAGTCAGAGAAAGATAAATATCATATGATTTCACTCATATATAGAATTTAAGAAACACAACAAATGAACATAAGGGAAGAGAAAGAAAAATATGATAAAAACAGAGAGGAGGCAAACCATAACAGACTCTTAAAAACAAAGAACTGAGGGTTGCTGGAGGGGTGGTGGATGGGTGTATGGGCTAAATGGGTGATGGGCATTAAGGAGGGCACTTATTGGGATGAGCACTGTTACACAGAATGATGAATCACTAGAATCTACTTTTGAAACCAATACTACACTCTATGTTAACTAACTTCAATTTAAATTAAAAAAAAAAAAGAAAAAGATAGTGAAAGAGGGTATAAAATACACTTTGTTCTATGAGTAGTTGATGCTCTTCAGACATAGTAAGATTAGAATTTACTAAAATAAAAACTGTGATAGTCACAGATCATTCCTTGCACCAATATCTCTCCACTAAGGAAACCCTGACACAAACATTTTGGTTGAGTTATGCCCGTCACTTCTCCTGCCCTCTTTTTCCCAACCATTTCTAACAACAACAAACCCTTCCAGGGCTGAGATAACAACCCATCTTCAGCAGGGTAATATCTTTTCTCACTCCATCATCAGTAGATGATTAGTGTCATCCTTCTTAATAAAAAGCCATTGCTAGGAGCTATCTCCACTAAATACTCTTGACATTACTTCCTTTAATAGAGCTTAACAGTTATAAAATATTCAAGCAGCAAGGTGTGATGGAGCACTTATTACTCTGGACCATTCATTCAGCTCTTTCCTCTGGTGTGAGACAAGATGCTGAAGGCCAGTCATTCCCTGGTTCCTCTGGAGCATGAGTGTGGATGCTGAATGCTGCCTCATCAGGAAAATGATTTTATTACCAATGTTTGTTCTAAAAATAATTATTAGACAAAAAGGCATCAGCACAGGTGATTACCATGAAAATAAACTGACACCCAACAGCTCCAAGATTCTGGCTGTCTATCCTCTGATTATTCCGTGGTGGTGTAGTCTATCTATAACAGTGAACAACTAAATTATTTGAGTGAGGCCCTCTTTTCTACTTTATTATTTTTTTTTTTTATCATGGTAAGTATACTCTTTAGTCCCCATCCCCTATTTCACCCATCCCTCCACCCACCTCCCCTCTGGTAACCATCAGTTTGTTCTCTATTGATGAGTTAAGAGTTAACAGTTAAGAGTCTGTTTCTTGGTTCTCTCTCTCTCTCTTTCTCTTAAATGTTTATTTATTTTGAAAGAGAGAGAGCAAGAGAGTGAGAAAGTGCATGTGGGCTCATGAGCATGGGAAGGGCAGAAAGAGAGAGAGAGGGAGGGAGGGAGGGGGAGAGAGAGAGAGAGAGAGAGAGAGAGAGTGTAAGAGAGAGAGTCAGTCCCAAACAGGCTCCATGCTGTCAGCACAAAGCCAAATGTGAGTCCGATGCCATGAACCATGAGATCATGACCTGAGCCGAGAACAAGAATCAGATACTTAACTGTCTGTCTGAGCCACTCAGGCACCCTCCTCTCTCTCTCTAGTTTTTCCTTCATTCATTTGTTTTATATATTAAATTCCACATGAGCAAAATCATATGGTATTTGACTGGCTTATTTCACTTAGCATTATACTCTCTAGCTCCATCCATGTCGTTGTAAATGGCAAAATTTCATTCTTTCCTATGGCTGAATAATATTTCATTGTGCTTGTGTCTGTGCACATGTATGTGCACAGACACACACACACACACACATAGCCTTCCGAAGCCAGGCAAAAAAAATTGTGTGAGCTATTCATATCACCTGTTCCCTACTTTTCAGTGGAGAAAGAACTGGATGACCACAAGAGGTGGAGAGGAGCTAAACTGAAACCAAAAGACTACCTGTGCAGTATTCCTCACACACAAAAAGTAAAGTTTTAACAGAAGTAAAAGCTACAGATACAAGTTTATTAATACTAGAAGAAAAGCAATGAAAAACCACAGTCATATCAAAGCAACACTCTTCTGTACTGATAATGATGTATCCTTTCAAGAATCCCAACTCTTCAGGGTCATATGCCCAACAGGAGATTTACAAACTAATCAAGGCATTTTAATAGAATAAATATTATGCCTTAGTCAACTTTCATAATGTGTTAACTTAAAAATATCACATTTCAATTATCATTAATAATTCATGTTATAGATTACTAGACAGTGGCCATTATAAGTAAAAAGTGAAAATATAAAATGATACATCATTTGCATATCTGATCCAAAGGAAAGCCTTGTGCTTTGTGTTTGTTTTTTTTTTTTTAACATTTATTTATTTTTGAGACAGAGAGAGACAGAGCACTAGCTGGAGAGGGGCAGAGAGAGGGAGACACAGAATCTGAAACAGGCTCCAGGCTCTGAGCTGTGAGCACAGAGCCTGATGTGGGGCTCGAACCCACAGACCACAAGATCATGACCTGAGTCAAAGTCAGACACTTAACAAGCTGAGCCACCCAGGCACCTTAAAAGGCTTGTACTTTGAATTGGTTCTCATCTCACCCTTAAGTACTGTCACTCAAAAACAAAACAAAACAAAACAAAAAAACAGTAAGTAGGTATTCAAGAAAACCTTTGATCTAATAGTTCCCACCAATCCCCTTTCTCTTTAGTAGGATGATAAATCATTACCTTTCTAAGACACATTTTTTCTTGGTAGGATATAGAGTCCAAGCACCAGAATATAGAGTCTACATACCTTACCCTTTAAAACTGTCTCCCAGAAACACCCACAACTCTATTATAGGTCAGATAAAATTAATGTTTTAAAAAATAAATTTAAAAAAAATGAGTGTTTGAAGGCTTTGAGAAATCAGACCAAAAATGGAAAATGCAGAGTAGAATGTGAGTAATTAGGTGGCAGCTCATGTCTTGACAGATGATTCCAGAGAAAAAGCCAAACAAAGCCTGCCATATGTTCAGCTTTCTGTGTAAACCACTATAGACAGAGAGAGCTTTATGGAATATTCTATAGCATATGTCTAGTCAGTATGTTTGTTCCACCCTACTTGTTGCCAAGTTCCAAATGCTTAAAATAATTAACCTTTGCCATCTCTTTGGAAAGCTCTGCAATGCAAGCCTTTGCTTTACTCTGTCGTCCTTACAAGCAGACCCCACCAAATTCACCAATGAAGGAGCCTTATTCCTCTATGAAAGTTAATACTAACAAACATGATAAGAAATCTCTCTTTTCCAGAATACTTTTCAGGTGGTTGTACAAACAAATGCCAAACACTAGTTTTTCAACCATTAAGAAATGCACATGAGAAATAATATTAAGGAAGCAAGCATTTTATTCAAATTGTTAGGTGCAAGCATTTTTTTATTAGGTACTCTATTTTTTTTTATTAAACATTGATAATACCTACTACACGCTAGGTGCTTCAGCTATGAATATAAATCAAACACGTTCCTTGATCAAAATCATGTATACCTTGATGGTGGAAATGTATCTGCAAAGAGCTATTATTCTTATCAAAGGAAGGTATGGGGGGTGTAATAGATTTGTACAGTCAGCTGTACAAATCTATTTTTGTAGTTTAAAAAATCTAGTTTTGTTGGATCCATGTTTCTCAGAATTCCCTTTCCTTTACAGTTCTGGGTTGGCATGGAGCACAAGAGCTGTTCTATGGGAAATATGGAAGACAGAAAAGTAGAGAAACCATACTCTTACACACTCAACAGGTTAGAGTGGGGAAAGGGGTTCTGTGACCTCTCACTTACGTGGTTGAGTGTCTGCTAGTTTTCCTGGTTGCAGCAAGTGGGGAGGGAGGGGAGCACTGACACGCAATACCTAGGTTCACAGCAACTCTGACTAGTACTGTTCCCTCCTTCAGCTTCCTAACTCCTGAACCAGGGACATATCAAAAATCATGACAAAGCGTAGCAGCTTCTCCTGTAGCGGACACCCACAGCATCAGAGGTAGAGGCCTCAAAGTGGCAGAAGACCAACCTAAGTTCCAGTTCATTCCCATTCAGGTTCCAATTTGTCCTTCTTCTCCATTCTGCCTTTCCAACTGCCTTACCTGAAGTCATATATGACAGCTCCCCATAGGATCTTTCCCCAACCAACTAGCTCCCATAATTGTGTAAAGTCAGATCCCTATAGTGATGTTCCTTAGATCCCTATAGTGATCCCTATAGAAATGTTCCTTAGTCAAGTGATATTTGAGTTGGAGGGTCTCCAAAGACGAGGAAGAATTCCTCAATACAGAAAGCAGGAGAAAGACCTTGCAGGCATGGAGAATCACACTTGCAAAGGACTGAAGTCATATGTTTAGGATAGACAGACCAGCAAGTTTGGGGAGAGGCTCCTGGGAGATGAAACTAAAAAGGTAGAGACAGGCAGGTCCTAAGGACCATGTGAGCTATGCTAAGAAGTTTGAATAAAATCCAGTAGACCATCAGGAACTATAGAAAAATTTTAAGCAGATAATGCATGGATGTGTGTGCCTGTGAATGTATAAAATGATCAGATTTGTATTTTAAAGAGAACTCTGGCAGCTGTGTGAAGGATGGATTAGAAGGGATAGGGCAAGCTTGGAGTCAGTTTGTTTAGGTGACTACTGCAATACCAATTAGCAAAAGATAAAAGATGGTGGAAGCTGGGGAGAGTCACCTGTCCTTCGGAGTCTATAATTTCATTGTGTATATACAATTATCTGAGGCATACATTCAATCACTATGGAGATGTTGAGGATCATCCCTTTAAAAATGTCCTTCATCATCAAGAATTGACTCTGAATACAAGTTAGGAACCTTCAAAGGGGGAAAAACATCAAGAAAGCTAATTCCTAACTGGTTCAGAAGCTGGAAAGACTTCGAGACTGGTTTGACCCAGAGGCTCAACCATGTCACCAAAATTTGGTGACTTTTTGTCTCTGCTCTGCCTTCCAAAAAATAAATAAATGTGCACGCGCGCGTGCGCGCGCGCGCGCACACACACACACACACACACACACACACACTACCGCCACAACCACTTCCAGCAGAAGCGGCAACAAAAACAACAAGAAACAATGTGTGTTAAGCATTTGCTTTGCTCCAGGAACTATGTAAAGCATTTTCAATATGTTTATCAGGTTTTATCCAAAAGTAAAGTGGCTACTGGCAAAAATCCGAAGCACACAATTCCTTGACCTTGGGGAACAGGAAATGAAAGCATTGCTCCCTGCTACCACCAAACAGTAGTCACTCCAAACCCACTACTGTGGCAATGGCAATGAGAATAAATTCACTGACTAATCAAACCTCATTCCAAATCCAGGGGTGGTGTCAATGCCATCAGACTAAAAAAAAAAAAAAAAAAAAAAAAGAAAGAAAAGGTGGAATTCCATTAGAAGTTAAAGGGGCAACAGGGAAGTCAACTCACAAGATCCGTTGTGTTCTGCTTTAATATTGGTATAGGATCCAAGTCCTAGATCTGCTTTCTTCCTTCCTGTGTTTTGCTGGTAATTGCTGTCACCTTCACAGAGGTGGCTATTTAGTCTCACACATCAATACTAAAGGAATAGAAGACAAAGTCTTCTAAAATTTCCTATTCTTCCATTGTATTATAAGCACAAATTTCACATCCCAGTAGAATTATAAACTCACTGAAGATATAGACCTTGTCACATTATTTTGTATCACATAAAGCCAATAGGTAGTAAATATTAATAAAAGCTTTCTAACCTGAATTGTAATTGTGGATTCTAAACCACATCTACATAATACTATAATGCTGACGTTTATCTAGTTAATTCTATCCCTTTTTGCTTCATATATTCTGAAGTTCTGTTACTTGGCAAAACATTCAGGATTATTATGTTTTCTTAGTGAACAGACCCTTTTGTCATTTGGAAATGTACCTTTTCATCTATTTTTTCTGATACTGATATAGCCACTCCAATCTTCTTATATTTTCTACTTGCATGATATATCTGTTTTCCAGTTATTACTCTCAACATTTCCTCTTCTTATTTTTTAAGTGAAACTCTTACGGACAGCATGTAGTTGGGACTTGCTTTTAAAAATCTGTAATGACAATCTCTGCCTTTGAACTTGAATATTAATATGCATTAATATTTAACATAGATATTCATATGTTTTGATTTAGGCTTACCATTTTAATTCTTTATTATCTGCATGCCCCCTCTGTTTATTTTTGCTCCTCTGCTCTACCTTTCCTGACTTCTCTGGAATTATTTTAACATGTTTTAGAATCATTTTAATTTATTTCTTGGCACTTGGGCTCTACTCTTTTGCATGATTTGTTAGTTTGCTATAGTGATTACAATACATATCTTTAACTTTTCATTCTAGTTAGAGTTATTGCTGTAACACTTTACATAAAATGTAGGAGCCTTACAACCATGTAGTTCTGTTTATTCAACTGCTCTCCTCAATCTCTTTCCCTTTATATTCTATTCCTTTATTCTAGAGTTGACATGTGAATTCCATCTACATATGTTATAAACCTTACAGTAAACACTGTAAATTTTGCTTTAAACAGTTCCCTTTATTTTTAGGAAATTAAGAGATAAATTAGTCTTTTCTATTTACCTATACATTTACTCTCTTAAGTCTTCATTCCTTCCTGAAGATCCAAATTTCCCTCCAGGGGTTTCCTTTAATCTTGGGGAGAACTTCTTCCAGCATTTCCTGTAGTGCAGGACTGTTGATGATAAATTCTCTTTAGTTTAGTTTTATTTTTTTTATCTGAAAGTATCTTTAGTGTATATTTATTCTGGAAGAATATTTTTGATGGATGTAAAATTCAGTGTTGACAGAATTCTTTTAAAGTATGTTAACATTGTCTTCTGTCTCTGTAGTCTGCAGTCATTTAAATAATTGTTCCACTCTATGTAATCTATCACTTTTCCAGGCGGCTTTTAAGATTTTCTATTTATGTTCGGACTTCAATTGTTTGACTTAAGATGTGTCTAAGCATGGTTTTCTTCATTTCTGTCCTGCTTGGGGATCCCTAAGTTTCATGAATCTGTAAATTTATGTTTTTTACCAATTTTGAGAAGTTTTTGGCTCTTATTTCATCAAACATTTTTTTCTGCCCCATTTTTCTCTCTTTTCTCTTTCTGGGAATCTGATTAAACATATGTTAGTCCCTTTGCTTTTGCTCTGCATTTCTGAGGTTTTATCAATCTCCTTTCTCTCTTCTTCTATCTTCAGGTTTATTGACCCTTATCCACCGTGTCTCTTCTGCTATTAAATCCATTGAGTAAACTTTTTGGTCTTAATTATTTTAATATTAAGTTCTGAAAATGTCATTTGATTTTCAAAAATATTTTGGACCAAAGGCCAATGATTTAAACTGCCGTGCCTATGCAATGAGCCCTCCATAAAAACCCAGAGGACAGGTTTCAGAGCTTCCCAGTTTGTGTATATTCAGGGAGAATGTCGCATCTCAAGGACATCAAAGCTCCACATGCTTTCCTATACCTTGCCCTAGGCATCTCTTCCAGCGAGCTCTTCCTAAGTCATAGCCTTTTATAATAAACTGGTAGTCATTTAAATGGAAAATAAAATTTAAATTGAAAATTTTGTTTTTCTTTGCCGAGTTTTCCTATCTAATTTATTAGAAGCATATTTTCCATTACCCCATGGTGCATAGCTATGATACCTCCCTGTCTGAGAATTCAACATCTAGATCATCATGGGGTAAATTTTCATCGATTGCTTTTTTTTTTTTCAAAGACTGGGTCACAATTTATAGGATACTCTAACCTTTGTAAATGTTATGTTGTAGAGGCTTTGGGCTTTTTTGGTTAAATTTATTCTTAGTATTTTTGATACCATTTCAAACACAATTCTTTCTTTAATTTCATTTTCAGATTTTTCATTGAGAGTATATGAAAATATAACTAACTGATATTTTTGTATTAATCTCATATCTGGTAAACTTCCTAAACTCTTTTAATAGTTCTTTTAGTTGTTGTGTAAAATGTTCAGGATTTTCTATATACAAGATTATGTTGTTTATGAATAAAAACAGTTTTGGAGTGCCTGGGTGGCTCAGTCGGTTGAGTGACTTCAGCTCTGTCATGATCCCACGGTTTGTGGGGTCAGGCTCTGCTTCGGGCTCTGTGCTGACAGCTCAGAGTCTGGAGTCTGCTTCGGACTCTGTGTCTCCCCCTCTCTCTGCTCCTCCCCTGCTTGCACTCAGTCTCCTTCATCTCTCAAAAATGAATAAACATTACAAAACTTTTTTAAAGGACAGTTTTATTCTTCTCTTCTAATTTGTCACTAATTTCTTTTTCTTATTGTACTGACTTAAACCTCTAATACAACCTCCAATCTTGAATGGGAGTGATCAGAGTAGATGTCCTTGACTTGTTCCTGATCTATAGGAAAAGCATTCAGTCTTTCACTATTGGTATGGTTTGTAGATCTTTTTTGTTTGCTTGTTTGTTTCTTGTTATTTTATAGACTGAGGAAGTTAGAAATTCTTTAAGAACGAAGAAGTTCAGATATTGGGAAAGGACCAGGGTAAAAAATAAAACAAAGTGGGGTCTATAAGGAATCTATAAAATCATCTCTGGTAGGAGCTGGCAGAGACAGTAGCCAACGACTTTATGCAGTAAAATGAGACGGTACAAGGTATTGCTTCCTTTTTGCCTTCCATATCTAAGTAGGAAAAAGCTGTCAAAATGCTCCTATCCTGAAAGCCTTTCTGGGCCCATCGCTAGTGCTACTAGGGCTGATGCATCAACTAAGGAATGAACAGGAAATGAATAAATGGCATGCATGGAGGAGGCAATCAACAGAGATGAAGGCTGGCTTATCAAGGTTAAATCTTCAGGAGTCATAAGTGGAATTTCTATGGAATGCAGGCTTGAGTTTGTCAATAACACCATACATTTTCAGATGCTATCCTACTGATTGCTGGACTATTGCAACGTGTCCTTCTGTAAGGCCACAAGTCTAAACGTCTAAACCAAACTGACTCCATGACAGGCTTTAAGTTTCCCCTCTAAACTAGAAGGCCTGAGTTTCGGCTTCCCCGAAACTATCAGGTAGTTACACATTGCCCAAGGCAGGAGTAACCACCCTTGCAACACCCAATCAAGAAAGGCCAGCGACCACCCTCCACATTGTTAAGGGAGAGGCCTGGAGATAGAAACTATAGATAGGACCCTGTTACCTAATGTTAAAGTTAACCTGTTAGTCGTGAACAAGACCCTAGGCTCGCTCTGTGATTGGTTGAATTTAAAGGTACTCTAAATGTTGTAATTGGATCCCGCCAAAGGTAACGAATACTCTAGACAATGTGTATGGTCAAACCCGCTGTCAATGATGTTGAATAATTATGATCGGATCACTGTTCCCATGTCACAACTTCTGTAACGCCCCCCTCTCAAACCCCATAAAAACCCTACTCTGCCCTTGTTCGGGGCTCTCAGCACGGGTCCATTGCGCTGGTGAGGTCTGGGAGCCCGAGCTTAAGCCCGTAATAAAGCCCTTTGCCTTTGCATGCGTGACTCGGTCTCCCTGGTGGTCTCTGGTCGGTGAGGATACTGCGATCTGGGTATAACACTTCATTAATTTTCTATATCTTCTCTATCCCCACCTCACTGTTCTATGAAATCCACCCCTGGAATCAGGCAGAATTCAGGAAAAATGCTTTGATCGTAGGAGATATTACCATGGAGAATTTGGAATAGGATGCTGGCATGTGAGGTTTTTCACTTACTGAGTTGTGGGTTAGGCAACCCAATTTAGAGGCATAAGTCACACTAGAGATTAGTAGTGTAATGAATAGAAAAAAGTATTACTAATATTAGCTAGTGACTTGATTTCAAAAAGTGATCCCATCTTAGGGTTTTTGAAGAAAAGATTGTTTTCTACCTGGTTTATAATAGTGGTACAAGTCTGATAAAATTTCCACTTAAAATTTAGGGTTTGACTCATTCACAGAAAAAGGAGACACTTTCCAGATTTCTGGGATCAAGCTAAAGTCTTCTAAATTAATTTCCTCTGAAATGTAAAATCACCCTTGGCAACAGGTTTCTGGATCCAGAGATGCAAAGTTACTAGATTAGATTTTCTTAAATGTCCCAGATTATGTGAGATTTGAGAGGGATCTGAGAGCTTAGGTGACACATCATTTCATAAATTACAGATTGGGAGAGCCCTCTGGTTCCTCAGTTTCAGTATTTCTGGATGCTGGTTGTTCACAGGTTTACATCAGAAAGGAAGAGAATGTTAGAAAGAATATGGGTCTTGGAATTAGGCATTCCTAGGATGGGGTTCCAACTACATGGCTTACTAACTAGATTTGGGGAAAGTTACTTTACCTTTATGAATATCAATTTTCTCACCAGGATTTTAGTGATGACTAAAATAGATGATGTTTTTAAAGCTTTCTCTTTGTCACCTCTCTACTATGAGCTCTGTCATCTTTTGAATGCCACACATTTGGTGGCATCTGATGGTTCCAATGGACAATTATTATAAGCTGACCCATTCATATCCATGCCTGGATGCAATATCAACGAAATGGTGCTTTTAGGACTCTCATGTAACGTATATCCACTGGACACTTGCCTTTGACCTTTGTTTTCTTCTACAATTTGAAGCAACTGTTAACTCATATTTTTAGTAACCTTTTCCTCTTTCCAATCCCCTCCTCTTCTGTACTACTACCTGTCCCCAGAACACCCAGAGAATATGCTTTTAGAAATGTCAGTCTCAGACCCCGTAATTACCAATATAGTTAATGGTTTTAAATACTTTCTGAAAAGCTATGCTTCTAGCTTGGGTAGCTCAGTTGGTTAAGTGTCCGACTCTTGGTTTCAGCTCAGGTCATGATCTCACAGTTTGTGAGATGGAGCCCCACATCTTGCTCTGTGCTGACAGTGCAGGGCTTGCTTAGGATTCTCTGTCTCTCCTCTCTATGTGCCTCCCCTTTGTGTGTGCTCTGTGTGTGCTCTCTCTCTTTCTCAAAAATAAATAAACTAAAAAACTAAAGAAAGAAAAGAAAGAAAACTTGCCTAAGAGGGTTTGTGGAAGGCAAAACACTTCCACTGAGTCATAGGACCCAAGAGAGGCAGGTGGTGGAGGGGATCTTCAGGTCATTTAGTCCAACCTCCTACCTAAACCGTCTAGCGTATTCTTCACAGATAAGTAATAGGAGTGATAATAACAATGTCAAGCCCTTATGTGGAGTTTATTATGTGACTTATAATACTAATTTATTTCATCCTCATAATAACCTTATGAGGTAGGTAATATTATATCCCCATTTCACAGATGAGAAAACTAAAAACAGACATAAATGACCATCAAACTCTGCTTGGTTCCATTATGGAAGGGTTATGCCTGTAGAAACTTCCCCTTATAAAAGTTCATCCCAATAACTCCACCTCATTTTTATTCAAGCTGAGCTATTTTCTCCTCCTCCCAGATGACAGGAATTCCCACCCCAAACTCAGCATGCACTTTCAGTCTACTGCCCTTCCTATATGAAGGAAGTGTTTTCCAGAAAGCATCCCTTGGCAGCACTCTAAAGGTTATTGTCTGAATTAGAAATTTACCTTTGCCCTTTGCTTCAGGGAAGGCCCCCGCTACCACTCTACTTCTTCCTATGGTCCTGGAGCTCTGGCCAGGCAATAATTCAGGCCTCCTTAACAAGCAGGCAGTGGTTTTGTTGTCCAGGGGACAGTGCTCAGTAAACAGGCTGTGCTCCAAACCTCTCCTACCTCCACTTACCTCTGAAACTAATTACCTTGCTAACTGCAAAGGCTGTCCAGCCATGCTAATGAGCTGCTGGACGGCAGCATTTTGTGTTCTCTGGGGAAAAGCCACAAAGCAGCAACAGGATTGGGAGCCTCAGGAAGCTCAGGTCAGCTCTTCTCTGAGACTCAGCCTCAGAAATTCTCAAAATACCACTTAGCTGGGAGAGGGACTTGGACACAAATTCCTCCTGGTGCTGAAGGCGTCCATTAATTAGCATTCAGGGAAATAAAGAAAAATGAAGATTTAAAGGTCACTGCATTAGAATCTCACCCCCATTCCTGAATAGTTATTTGTATATACTAATTTTCCATCCATTCCTTCTATTAATCACTGTCTCCAAGGAGAACCTGGCCAAAACACATTAACAGATATGCTTCCTGGTGGCAATATTCTCTTCTATAAATAATAATCTAAGGAATCATGGTTTATTTGCTCAACTTCATATTTTCCTGTAAAAGAGAGCCATGGAGGCAGTTAAACTTTTAGCTCCCACTGAGAAGAACTCAGAATTTCTTGTTTCTCTGAAAACCAGGATCAGTGTCAGGTTTGGGGTTCTTTTTAATACCAAAACCGGGCCAGCTATGACTGCTTTTGCAAGAAGGATCTCTCTTTACAAAAGACCCATTTGTGACAGCCTCTTTTCCTGTGTGACCTAAGAAGTCATCACAATCTTTCAACCGCAGAAAACACAATGTTATTTAGATTTTAAGCATGTCAGAGTCCAAACAATGTTTTGGTTGCATGAAGCATTTTGAAATTCAGCAGCTTCTGGTCACCATTCCTGTACTAACCCCAGCCCTCTGCCCCCACCATCTGCAATAGCCTGAAAGCTCTTACCTCAAAAGAGCTCCTTTCCTGTGATATTTAGCATTATTTGGGTTTTTTCCCATATTACCCTGCTCCCCTAGAACCAAAGGGCAATAGCCCCAGAAGGGATGGGATGGAGAGCTAGTTCCACACCAGAACCCCCCAATTCCCACAAGCTCTGAGAAGCACAGGCAGTGGCAGGTCTCCTTCAGGACATCTTCCAATGTACTAGCACTTCTTTTTTAGTCCCTGCCTTTCTGGGGAAACATGTTACCCCTTACTGTGGAAAGACATTCTCAGAAAAAAATCTATCCCAAGGGCTTTCTTTGCAGGGAGACTTCTTAGAATCTGCAGGGTTGGGGAGCTGGGGCACCTATCATTATGACCAGTGAGAGCAGCCTTGAGCTTGGCAGCCAACGAAGCATATTTGTTTTTATTACATATTCACATTGTATTTCTTCAGTGGTACACACTCACATATATCAAGTACAGAATGTGCCTGAACTTGATGGGAAAAGGAGCTAATGTCCTGACCTGACAATTCATCTCTGAGAATTTTTTTCCTTTTCAGCAAGCAGCCAAAAGTCATTCCAAACCAGTAGCTGTAAAGGTCATATGAAAAATTTGTTGCCATCTTTGAATAATTTCTTATGCACAAGAAGGGAGTATGTTGGAACAGGGAAAGGCATTGATGCTTCTTCACATGTGTCGACCTGAGAGGTTTGAGTCCCTCCCATGTATGGTGATGGTACTTCCCCATTCCCTCCCTCCCCACTCACGTGTTGGCATCGCCCATTTAATGTAAGGTTTATTATTATCCAGGTTGTAAGAGCATTATTGATTTACCAGCTTTCACTGAGCAGAGTGATACCCACTGAACTCTGTTATTATAAACATAATAAGAAACTGACCTCTCTCATTACATAACTCCAAGTTTCATTGATCCCATCACTTCTCTTTAATGAGACACATCCAGGAATGTAAATCTTAAAAAAAAAAAAAAAACAAAAAACAGTATTGAAAGCAGAAATCAAATGCATGCTTTCTAGTATTCATAAGTTGATCAGGTCCTCTCCTCTGAGGAGGGTGTGACAAAAAACATTATATTTCTACTGTGTATCAATCAGGAGATGACCCCAGGTGGTACACAGCCCCTTTTTGCAGTTAAAAATAAAGGAGTTTAGGATTCAACCGAGAGGGAAGAACTCCACTGCAATGCACATAGCGTTTTGAGAACTTCTAAAAAAGGCTGTACAGTTTAATCAACGGCCATTAAGAACTGACAGAGCCATACACCCTTCCCTGACTCCAGCCCAGGCCAGTTCCCTGACACCCATACACCAGCAGGCAATGGAGCCCTTGCTTGGAACTGCAAAGACAGTACCTAGAGGGACATTTAAGGTCACCAGGATATAGTCAATCCACAGCAGAAAAAAGTGGAAGTGGCTGTGGCTCAATTTCCTTGGTCAAAAAGGCAAGCTTACCCAAGAAGGATACAACAGGGCAGCCTGGCATTTATTTGAGCCACACATGCAAATAAATAGAATAGGATTAGCAAAGCATTTGAGCAAAAGAGTTGTGAGGGACGATGATACACTTAAGATCCTTGACTGGCACTCTGAGCTTTTTCTTGTAGGAAGACCCATCACCAGATGCAAGCAGGGGGTGCTGTGAGTCCTGTGATCCTACCTTCCCCAGACACACCCTGCCTGAGAACAGAGCTGGGGCCGTAGTAACAGAGATACTTCACATACCATCAGCTCTATTCTACTCCCCTGCAAAGAGCTGCCAAGCTCTCCTGGGAGTCCCCAGGAATGTGCTATGTCACCAATGAGCCCCCTTCTGCTGACATTGCACATGCTTGCTCAGAGCTGGGACCCCCCTGGAGCCTGCTGCTGCCTTTCACTGCACCCCCACCAGCACCCAGCCTTCCACGATGCCTCAGCTCTTGGGTGGTTTATGGCAAAATGAGACAGAATTCTCTCCTCCCATTTCAATGGCACTCGCTTATGCCACACTTTTCGATATCCCAGTATTTACAGTTTTAGCAGCAAATCCCAGTATTTACAGTTTTAGCAGAACAGCTCTTCCAGTTCTTTCCAACTATTCCCTCTGTGTAGGTCCACGGGGTATCAGAATCCAGCAATGCACAAAAAAATAGACTGTCCTTAAAGTCACTACACTCCTCCGATGACTAAGGCTTTGTTACTGAGTCAGTTCACTATGGCTGGCTCCTTCTTGCCTTGGGAGGAGCTCTCTCCAGGGGGACTATTTAGCTTATACGCACAGAAGCTTCTGCCATATCATCCTGCACGTAGCCAGTCATGCCCAGATGCATCAGAGCAGCAGCATTGCACAGATAACAGGCTGGAGAAGGACTCCCTCTTATCTCCATACTGGAGAGCTGTATCACATGGTCACAGAAGATGTCCCACAAGGGCACAAAGCTCTGGGCAGGGAGCCAACACACAAAGTAGGATCATCATTCTAATGTTTATTTGCTTCATCGGGTCTGCCATACCTACCACTATCAGAGAAGTGCTAATGGAAGCAATATTTTTTTAAATGTGTATTTACTTATTTTGAGAGAGAAAGAGGGAGTGGGGCAGGGAGAAGGAGAGCAAGAGCAAGAATGAGAGAGAAAGAGAGAGAAAGAGAGCACAAGCAAGGAAGGGGCAGAGAGAGAGAGAGAATCCCAAACAGGCTCCATACTGTGTCATCAGCACAAAGCCCAGCACGGGGCTCGAACTCAGGAACTGTGATATCTTTACCTGAGGCAAAATCAAGAGTCAGATTAACTAACTGAGCCACTCAGGTGCCCCAGAAGCAATAGATCTCTGATTCCAGGCAGATGATGCATAATTTTGAATCAGAAATTTAAAAGCTTCCTTAACTCTCCTAAAAGCAATGATCAAACAGATCTGGTTAGTGGAAAGCTGCAGAGACGTTTTCACCTCTTCTGTGAGATATTTCAAGTCCTTCTATTGCCCCTCAGGTGCTCGTGGGTGGTTTATGGAGTCACTCAGGAAACATTTGTTAAACAAAATGAAGTTCTATTTCATTCCCCTCTGTGGAAAAAGGAAAGGGATAAGGGAAGGAAGTAGAAAGGGTTCTTGTTTATTTTGCCCCATCTCAAGTCCTGAATTAAATCGACCATTCTCATATCTACTAAACAAAAGACCACCACTTATACTGGGGCAAGTCTTCATATTCTACTTAATACTGGGAGCATGGGGGCGCCTGGGTGGCTCAGTCGGTTAAGCATCTGACTTCGGCTCAGGTCATGAGCTCACGGTTGGTGAGTTCAAGCCCCGTGTCGGGCTCTGTGCTGACAGTTAGCTCAGAGCCTGGAGCCTGCTTCAGATTCTGTGTCTCCCTCTCTCTCTGACCCTCCCCTGTTCACACTGCCTTTCTCTCTCTCTCAGAATAAATAAAACATTAAAAAAAAATACTGGGAGCATGAATGCATGTAACAGCTTTAAGTGACTTGAAAAAAACCCTAACTGGAAATGTTTCCTATAGTTCTTATACTTTGAGTTAATGATTAAAATAGAAAATAAATGTTTTATATTTACTAATACCTCCAGATTTCAAAAGTATCCCTAGCATTTATCTCACCCACACAAGGATAGTAAATACCAGCAATTCTTTCTTCCTATTTTAGAGGCAAGATGCATGGGACCATTTACTTATTCACATACTCACTCACTTACTCTATCACTCACCCACCCAACCACCCATCCATCCATCCATCCTTCCATCTCAAACCTGAATTATATCCAGCTTTTTACCTGTATATTGCAAAGAAGTAACAAAATCACATGAGCAGGAGAAGGTAGAAGTTTATAATCTTTCTCCCTAGTTCATCCCTTATCATCTGTATCAGTCAGGATTCAACCAGAGAAACAAAACCACCAGTAAATAATGTATTAAGAGATTTATTGGAAGGGACTTCTTCACTGTGGGGACTGGGTAGGCAAGTCTAAAAATGCATATGGCTGGCCATCACGGAGGGCAGGCCGGGATTCTCAGGCACTGGATGAAACCGCTGTCCGTGGGGAGACTAATTTCCTCTTCTTCAGGGAACCCTCAGCTCTGCTCTCAAGGCCTTTCAACTGATTGAATCAGGCCCCATCCTGATTGTCTAGGATAATCTCACTCATTTCAAGTTAACTGCTTATAGAACTTAATCACAACTACAAAGTACCTTCACATGACCACCTAGGATTAGTGTCTGATTGAGTAAATGGGGACTATAGCCAAGACGAGTTCACACTTAAAACTGAAAACACTTCAAACCCACTAGTCTAGAGTTCTTCAAACCATTCCTGTACTCTTTACTCCACATCAGCCATTCAGAATGACAATTACACTTTGGAACACATCATTATAGGCAGTTATTCTAACTTTAAGATTTGTAAATGTGAAATGTCTTTGACTGCAACTAACAATTCCTCCTCCTTCACTGCAACTGAGAGTATTCTTCATGTCCATCATGTCCCAACCCTAGACTCTGCCACGTGCCTCTAGTCCACCAGCACAATTTCAGCCTAGATCACATTCCACCTGGTCAACTACACTCTGATAGCTCGACATTCCTTCTCTGACGCTTCCTCCTGACTTAACTGAATTTTCAATCCCCACTGTTGGGAAGCCCCCCATTGTTCTCATTATCTCTGTGTCTCTGTCTCTGTCTCTTGATATAAACTCACTAAATGTGGTCAAAGATTGATGCCACCAAAAATTCATGTTCTTCACCCTAAGCCAGACTCTCACTGCTGCTTTTTTTTTACTTGCCTCCAGCTGATTCCCTCTGTCATTCCTCCAATATATTAAATCTTTCCCACTCTTCAAGTCTCCACGCTTTCCTTCTCTGCAGATGACCTGGTATGCAAAGGACTGAAGATGCATAATGTGAACCTTCCCCCTCTCCCTTCCACTTCTAAATGTCTTTGTTTCTTCTCCTGCCCTCTGTTCCTCCCCTCCCACTACAGAGATGACTCTTTCATTCTCCTTTCTGAGACTAATTCTATATGTATTAGCCATCCTAAGCCTCTCGGCTCTTCTTGAATCTTTTCTCTTGTTTTATCAGTCCTCTCTCTTATATCCTTCAAGTTCTTTCCCTCTTCATTACTTTCCCCATCATTAAAAACATGTGCATACTTCTGCTCGTAAAACAAACAGACTTAACAGAACAAAATCTCTCTCATAAAGCCACTTCTTCCTGAATATACAACCTCCTATTAGCTGCCTTCTGTTCTCTCCCAGTGTCCTCAAACAGCCCATTCTGTCCCCTTTCATTCCACCCTTGGCTCCCGCCTTCTCACCAAAGAAAGCTCGCTGAAGGTCAGCAGGCTGTGGTGTTACAACCCCTTAAAATAAAGAAACTGATTCCAAACCCCAATAAGAGAAGGAAGCCACCCAAAAGTAAAAAAACGACTTCCAAGTAATCGTGTATAAACTTGTCATTTTGTATAGTTGTAAGATGACACTTTACAAAGAAGCCTTGGAACTAATAAAATGCGTTATTAAAAAAAAAAAATGAAGAACCTACCAGTCACCAAATCCAATGGCCTTTTTGCAGTATTTGATGGTTAAACAAAGCTCTCCCAGTTTTCTACGACCTGGGAATTTCTTGGTTCACCTCTGCCTCTCTTGATCACTCTTCATCTATCTGCTTACTAGTAGTTCTCTTTGGTTGCACACTTATAGAGTATATGTACCTATATCTTTCCATCTGGTATTTATGCCCCCTCAAACTCAGCATCATGCACTAGAAGGATATAAGACACAAGATAACCAGGGTCATGTGGAAATAGAGAAAATACATTTAAAAGTAATAATAGGGGCACCTTATAGAGAATGCAAAACTGGCTATGTTTGCTATGAAGCCACAAGCTTTCCAAGAAATACACATACTCCCTAGACCCAGAGGTAGGTCATTCACTGTCTTCTGTCATCAGGGGTGCTTTTAGGAAAACAATTCAGAATCACTGAGCATATGATCTCATCTATTATGGTAAACTGATTATCACTTTTGCATGCACAAAAGCTGGGGGTAGGGTAAGTTCCTTGATTAACTTGTGGTTTCAGTCATCTAGTGCTGCCTAACAAACTACTCCAAGCTTAGTGGTTTAAAACAACCACCAATTGGGATGCCTGGGTGGCTCAGTTGGTTGAGCGTCCGACTTCAGCATAGGTCATGACCTCACAGTTCTTGGGTTTGAGCCACGTGTCGGGCTCTGTGCTGACTGCCAGCTCAGAGCCTGGAGCCTGTTTCGGATTCTGTATCTCCCTCTCTCTCTGACTCTCCCCTGTTCATGCTGTCTCTCTCTCTCTCTCTCTCTCTCTCAGAAATAAATAAAACATTAAAAAAAAACACAACCAATTTATTATTTCAAATGATTATGTGGATTGACTGAGGCTCAGCTGGACTATTCCTTTTTTGGTCTCATTTGGGATTTCTCATGAAGCTGTATCATATGATGACAGAGCTAAAATGTCTTAGATGTCTCACTCACATGTCTGGCACCTGGCTGGGGACACCCAAAAAGTGGTGCTCAGTTGGGATGCTGAGATGACGGTCTCCCTGCCTCCCCACACAGTCTCAGGGCCTCTCTCTCTATATATGGGCTATTGGATTCATTACATGGTGGCTCAGAGCTCCCAAAGAACAAAAGTCTTCTTAAGTCTACCAGAACTGACAGAGTATCACTTCTGCCACATTCTATTGGCTAGGCCAAGTCACAGGCCCAGACTCTGTTCAAAGGGAAGGGAAGGGTGGTTCATTAGGACATACCAATGTGAGCAGCCACTGCACTTGCCTGAGTGAAGAAGATGGGACTTGGACCCAGCTCTTTAACTCTTAAGTTTTGGTGAATCTTGTTCTTGTTCCACTGTCCCTCCCTGTTGTTTTTCTTACCTTAAATTCAGTCCTATCCTCAGACTCTTTCTCCCCATTCTTCTTTAGTGATCTCATCCCATTTCAGGAATTCAGCAGTTCATTTACATGGGACAAACATCATGCCTTCTTTATTTGACTTCTCCCATTTCTCATTGGTCTTTTGGGCTGAACATGCCCAAGATAGGCTCCATGTTCTTCCCTTCTGTTCTTGCTGACCTCCTGTGTTCCTTATTTTTGACTCCAGAATTGGCTCCTCCTAATCACCCAGGACTAAAATCTCTAAATACTTTTGACACTGCCCTCTCCCATCACCCATTCATAATCAAAGTTCAAATACTCTCCATCTGACCTTCTCCTGACCCTACAATCCATGCTTTTCTCATTATTCCCACTCTATTCCCAAGTTTTATAAAACTCTGCCTAGACTGTTTTAGAAATTACAATTTTAAGCATAATAAATGGTTTAAGACTAGAGGGGAAATATCAGTCATAACCCAGAAACCCCACTAGTCTCACACAATTACAATCTTAATTTGGTTCATTTTTCAAATGCATTTTTCAGAGGATTGCACAACTTCCTACCCTATGAATGCATCCTAATTTACTTAAAAATCTGTAGATTATTGGATCTTTTTCTTAGCACCACTTTTTTTTTTTTTTTTTTTTTTTTGCTACTGTAGGTTACTTGGTGATGGATGAACAATTTCATTTATGTAGCTTTTAATGTTTGAGGTTATTGCCAATATATGCAAAATTAGTATTACTAGGTTTAATGATATGAATATCCATAAGCTCTTGATACATATTGTCAATTACTTTCCAAATCAGTTGAATTGTTTTACGTACAGTTTTGTATATAATATATGAATATGCAGTTTTCCTATGCCCTCAATTGAAACTAAATACTATCATCAACATTTTGCTAATTTAATTAGAAACAGTGATATCATTTCAGTTTGCATTTCCTTGAATAATAGTGAAACTAGAATCTGTTATAATGTTTACTAATTATGATTTTTTCATTTAGGAATTGTAAGTCTGTGTCCTTTGTCTGCTATTCTTTCATATATTACTATATTTCTCATCAATTATATGGTACTTTATACAATAACAATATAACATTTTGTTATATTTGCTATAAACATTTATTGCCTTCTTTTTTCCTTTTTTTTTTTTTTTTTGGAATTCCACCTATAGTCTATTTCTTTTTCTATCAACTATACACCTTCTAATAAGTTTTTTTTTATTTTTTTTAACGTTTTATTTATTTCTGAGAGAGAGTGAGAGAGACAGCATGAGCAGGGGAGAGTCAGAGAGAGAGGGAGACACAGAATCTGAAGCAGGCTCCAGGTTCTGAGCTGTCAGCACAGAGCCCAATGTGGGGCTCGAACCCATGAACTGTGAGATCACGACTTGAGCCGAAGTCGGACACTTAACCGACTGAGCCACCCAGGTGCCCCAATAAGAGTTTTTAAAAAGTCGCAGCTCTGAATGTGACAATCTTCTAAAATAACACCAAACAACTCATCACAACAAAGGTCAGTAGTTCCCTATTCTTCATTACAGAAGCTTTCATTTCTTGTCACTTAGGACATCTGTGACAGATAGCAGTCTCATGCCTGACACACCATCTTTGCACATCGAGGTTTATGTACAACTTTCCACACATTTGTTACAATTCCACCTTTTCCCGCCATGCTTTTTTTAAAAAGCATATCAAGAGTGTCTACTTGTCTTCTGAGGTTTCCTATTTTTTCAATTGTTACAAGCATATTTTCTTTTACCTCATTAAGCATAGTTATAATCAGTGCTTTAATCTTCTTTTCTGACACTTCTAATGTCTGTATTTTCTTGAGGTTGGCATCTATTGGTAGTTATTTCCCTTAGGAATGGGTCCTATTTTCCTGGCTCTTCATATATCAAGTAGCTTTCCACTGGGTTTTGACATGTCAATACTATGTCATGGAAGCTCTCAATTATGTTATATCCCTCCAAAGAGTATTCTCTCTCTCTCTCTCTCTCTCTCTCTGTCTCTTCTTTAGAAAGCAATTAACTTGGTTAGATTCAAAATGCAAAGTGCCAACTTCCCTGCCCTGGCAGTGTTTCTGCATATGTGGTTCAACAGTCTGTCAGAGTCTTGGGCAGTTTATACACAGAATGTGATGCTCCCTTTCCTGGTTCTCTCATTTCTGGAGTGTCCCCATCACTTTCCAGAGGTCCTGGTTGTTCAAGGATCCTTTATCCAACTCCTCCTGCCAGAGAGACACAGGTCTTCTCCTGAAGTTTTAACTCCTCCTGGCCACACCATCATCACCCTTAGGGTAAAACTGATGCTAGTTACTGGCAGTCACTTCTTCTTAGTTTTGATTCCCTTTCAGCTTTTTCTACACTCTGCAGAGCCCTCAAAGAGACATTTTTGTTGTTATTTGGACTTCATAGTTGTTATCTGTCAGGGTGCCAGGCTGTTAGATTAGAAATTTACTCTACCATACTGGGAGCAACACTCTTTCAGAATATATAATTGTTAGATGCAATAGAAGGCTCATAAAAATATAGACAGTGCTTGGTCAAAGTGAGCACAGAGGTATTTTAATTTTGGAAGTCACTATTTCACTCATAACTTTTTTTTTAATTATGGCTGCAGAAGTACAAGAAGTTACAAATTTCTCTCTATCAATCAATCACCTATACACACACTTTCAATGAATATATACAGCTTATAACTTTTTTGTTCTATTTGTTCTGATTATCTCCACTGAAATGTAACATGTCTATTAAATATGCATTATATATTAATATTTAATATATATGAGTATATATTTAATGTGTTTTTATGTATTTTAAAAATATTTTTCTATGAAAATATTGACATAAACCAGTCCCTTGTAGCTTACTACCTACACTACAAGGGATCTGACCCTTGTGGCTCACCACCATCAGATCGATTGATAAATATCCTTATGTAGCATTCCAGTAATTCTTGTTTCCTTTCTCTAGAACAAGCAAACTCTGGGGGCACCAACTGGGTGGCTGAGTTGGATAAGCTTCCAACTTCAGCTCAGGTCATGACCTCGTGGCTCATAGTTCGAGCCCCACATGGGGCTCTCTGTTGTTAGTATGGAACCCGCTTTGGATCCTCTGATCCTCTGTCTCCTCTCTCAAAAATAATTAAACATTAAAAAAAAAAAAAAGAACACGCAAACTCTAACTAAATTGGTTTATTCTGATTCCCACACATATTTTGCACCTACCTCACAATATCTTACAATATTGTTGGTATATACCTAGGTTTTGTTGTTATTGGTTGGTTGGTTTTTTGGAGGAGGTGAGGTGGGGTAAAGCTCCTATGTTAAAAGGTAATTTGTAAATTCCAGGAAAAACAGTAGGTTCTGCCGGGAAGCCTAGAACCAGTGCTCATTAATTGATTCTGCCTACATTTCCAAAGGCAGGTGGGAAACTTTTTATGCTGCTGTGGTCAGGGTCAGTGAAATCTTGGTTGCTGGAAGGAGTGGGAGAGTCTGGTTCCATCTTTTTTTTTTTTTTAATGTTTGTTTATTTTTGAGAGAGAGAGCATGAGCGGGGAAGAGGCAGAGAGGGAGAAGGAGACACAGAATCCAAAGGGGCTCAAACCCACAAGCTGTGAAATCATGACCTAAGTTGAAATCAGATACTCAACCGACTGAGCCACTCAGGCGCCCTCAGTTGCTTCCTGATCAAATATCATAAGAACACTGGCAATATCACTAGTATCCTATGTTCTGATATGAACATAAAGACGCTGATAAGAGTATAAGAATTTTGGCAATATCACTAGCTTCTGCCATCTCATACATTGGCCACTTGGTAAAATGAGCCTTGAAGAAGGTCCTAGGAGAGCAGTATTATCTAACTTCAGACCTAAAGTCCATTTGCACGGGCCATTTTCACTGGTGAGTTTTCCATGTAAAGAAGATGGAGTACCTACACCTTTTACAGGCAAGCAATACTCACTCCACATAGACTGCTTCAATTAATCATCTGAAACCATAAGAATCATAGTCACTAATATATAAGACTTGTGTCTGTGTCTGAATGTTCATGTGGATACATCTCTAAAGAGTACACATGCACATTACGCTTAGTGCACATTCTCAGCTCAGCTTCTATTCCACAAAGCAAGTCAACTTGCTATCCTATATCACCAGTGCCTTGGGTCTCACGATTCATCCTTTACTTGGTCATCCTCACAGACTTTCTTTCAATCTTATCATCACATCAATCCCATGCTTCAACCCACATCTGAAAACTGATCCCCTTTAAGAAGTTTCCCCAGAAGCTTCCTCTTGATTTTACTATTACTAGACAGATTACTAGGTTAGTGCTACATAATTTTGTACTTGTTTTTATCTTACTTGCTAGTTTTTACTCACTTTCCTAGATAAATTAGATTAGTCTGCATTGGTGGTATAGTGGTGAGCACAGCTGCCTTCCTAGGTAAATTAGATTATTACAAAGATAGCTACCATTTCTCCCATAATCTCTCAGGTGAGCCTGAAACTCGTTTTTAATACCCTAGTTTCATAGATCAAAAAAAAAAAAAGATTAAAAGATTTTTTATTTTATAGCTAATACTGTTAGGTTGTGGGAAATTATAAAATATAGAAAACAATAAAATATCCATAATTTTACCTGCAAGCAACAGTAGCTGTTAACATGTTGGTATATATCCTTCTAGAGATCATTCCATACAACTGTACAGACACAGAGATCAATATAGACTTAAATACAGACACAGACACAGATATAAATATATAACAGAAGTGTACAGCTTGTTTTCTAGTAAGCTCTGAAAAAAACTGACTCTATTGTGAAAGGTTATAAAGATCATTACACAGGGAAAATATGACTTAGATACTCTACATTTACATTGTACTTTATCAATTTTTATGTTAAATTCCAAAAGACTATTTTCCTTTACTGAAAGAGTGGAAAGGAATATTACCAATTCATGGATATAAGGACTTTCCTGGAAATAAGGAAGGTTACATATAAACATGGGTTCCAAAGGGATTATTATGCAATCTCTTCTAGATATCTTAATGGAAACAGTAATAAAACTACATAGACTTTAATACATAAGCAGCAATGTCAATAAACCCTTCTCTGAAGGCCAGAGTAAAATGACAAAACAGCTCTCCAAGTTGCCACATAAGATTCTGCCTCTATCCATGTGCAAGGGGGGCTGAGTCATGAGACAGGAAACCCAATTCCAACTCTGTAATTAACAATTTCTGGGACCACAGACGTCAGTTTACCAGTCTGGGCAGTAACAACCTAGTTTTACAATAAAGATACTATAAAGAAGAGCATCGATAAGAGGATGTAGCACATCAACTATGGTCGTGAATCCTTTGCTTCTAGATAAGGAGAGACTAGCTCTTGTTGGTTTCTACACTTCCTTGTGAGACTTTATAAATAGAAAGTACTCTTTTAAAAAAAAATTCAGTATGACTTGAGAGCTATCAGCATCTTAGAGACTGGCAAAGATTTTCTGACAAAATAAAGAAACACACCGCCACCCCACATCCTTACACTCATGCAAAGCTTTTATATGATCATATGCCATTTCCTGGGTTTGGCTGGACCAGAAAATACAACAGAGGGTGAGAACAAGTAATTTCAGAGCTTTTGAAACTCAGACAGTAGGGGAAAATAATGCAAACTATTAGAAAAACTGGGGAGTAATAAACCTAAGCAATGTCTGCCCTATACTGTCTCCTTGTGGTATAATGCTATCCCTTGGGGGAAGAAAGTCTTCATAGCACAGAGCAGTCATCCCAATATTAAGAGAGCTCATCTGTCCCACACATAAAGACAAACATACTCTTTTACAACCTGGCATTTTTTGGCTAGCGTTAGCATTATAACATATTTATTCTGATAAAGTTTTAATTTTTACAGCCATTTGGGCACAGCAGAGAAATTAGAGGAAAGAAGGAAGTGGGAAGGTGCAGAATAGACTCTCTCCAGGCATGTTCTATCAAACTTGAGAGCCTGAGCATCAGTTTTCTTAACTGTAACAGGTAGACAGTAATTCTCAATGAGGTGTCATTATGTTCAAGTTATACAACTGATCTGAAGGGGCTGATAAATCAGAAAATACTGTATTATTATAAGGTAATGCTATTACAAGAGATGAAAATCCCCTTGTCTGTGTACTGAGCATGCACGATGCCCTCCCCTAGCAAAATTACCCCCATAGCAACTGTATGTAGCTAGTTTGTTGTACTTTCTACATTATGCCACCAATCCAGACTTCTCTGGGTTTGGAATGTTCATCTATTGCCTATTTGATATGTCTGCTGGATATCTCCAAGTCACCACAAATTCTATAGGTCCGAAGGTAAGCTCATGATTCTTCCTCTCACACCTGGTCCTCGTTCAGCAATCTGTAGCTCAGGAAATGATGCTACCTTTCCTGCAACTACTCAAGACTGAAACTTCAGAGTTATCATTGGCATCTCCCTCTCATCCATGCTCTATATCCAATCCATAACCAAGTCTTATTAACAACACTGCCTTAGCCATCTCTTGAGTCTGCCTACTTGTTTCCATCTTCATTACTACAACAACCACCATCTTGATTCAAGCTACCTCATTTCCTGTCTCCTCACAACTCTACCTGTGCCCCCCATTCTTACCTCACTTCTCTTACCCTTCTGCTTTTAATACTATTTATCAAGTAATTTTTTCCAAACACGGACATATCTTGTCATCCTCCTGCTTAAATGGCTTCAGTGGCTTCCCATCACTCTTAAGAAAAAGACACTGAGGTCTTCACTGTCCTGCCACCAACCACTGACCCAGCCTCATCCGCCTTGCTCCACTCTAGGCACACTAGCCTCATCTGTGTTTCTTGAATTTGCCATATTCCCTCCTGCTACAGACATTAGTGCTTACAGCAATCTCTGCCTGGAACCTCCTCCCTCAACTCTTCACCTGGTTAACTCAGGTATTACTTCCTCTTCCCTGATCTACCTGATGAGGGCCAATCCCCCAACCATACACACATGAAACATCATAAACTACTTCAGAGCCTTTTCATGATTGTGGTTTTATAGTCACTTCCATGAAGCTATCTCCTCTGCTATAAACTCCATGAGTGTAGGTAACATGTCTGGTTTCCCATTGCATCTCCAGTACCTGACATATACCAGATACTGGATAAATATTTTTTGAATAAATAAATGAATGAGTGAGTAACGATATAGTTATTCATTATTTCCATGTTTGTCTTTCCTAAAAAGCAGTGAGTGCCTAAGAAGGTAAGTATATCCATTTCATTATAGTATCTTCAGTGTCTAGCACTGGCCGAACATAATACATACTACATGTTTGTTGAAGGAATAAATGAATCCCAAGATTTAGGCATTATGACATAATGGAAAGAACAGAATCGGACACATCTCAGTTCGAGTCTCTCTTCTTTCCTTCACTAGTGGTGAGACCAGGGACAAATTTCCTAGCCTTTCAGAAACTCAAGTTTCTCTACCTACATATGCACCTTGACAAATCTGTCATAAAAAGGAGAGTTAATCAGTGGAAACTGTGCACAAAGCCCAGTAAACATTAATCACACAGTCTTGCCAATGTTCCTTTTCCCTCTCTCAGAACATGTTTCCCACCTACCTTAAGACATCGGAGAGACTATGGTGTAACCTTCCCCCTTTTTGTTTGAGAATGTAACCCTGTGACCCTGGGTCTGACACATATTAGTGTTCTTGAATTTTCTCCTTGGAAGCTCATTCATTAATCCAGTCATTTACTCTCGAGCTCATCCATTTAGGAAACTGTTGACTTATCAAGAAATTACTTCCTACTAAGCACTGTGTTGGGTGTCAGTGATAAAGAACACAGCCTTCCATTGCTTCAGGTCTACTGGGGAACTTAGGCATCGGAGAAACAGACGTATGGCCAGATGCCAGGTTCTACTAGCCCATGCAGGCCATGCTAAGTGTCATTCACCTACTGTGGCTGGAGAGTCAGACAAAAGTATGAAAGGAATTCAAGGCATATTCAATAAAAAGGAATGCAAAAACCAGTCTGGTGGTCAAGAATATTTACTGCCATCTGGCTAAGAATGTAGGAATAATCTATTTAAATTAGGTGATAAAAGTTGAGAGAGGTTATGAGTAAACTAGGTAAAAGTACAGTTTGAATCCATGGAATGCTGGTTATGAAACCAACACAGCTAAAGGGGTGTGAACTCGGGAGAGTCCTGACAATGCATCAGCTATGAGAAGGGTCCTATCTGTCCAATGTGGCTTGAATAGAATCATCCTAGACACACGTAGCCCGCAAATAACCTCCTGCTCTCAATTTATGCAAATTTAAAAATGCACTGGTAATCTTGGCCTAACAGAAATTTAAAAAATACTCCAGTAAAGTTTAGAATTAAACTAGGAATGATTAAACAAATCATTTAGCTTAGGAATAATCTCTATGCTGTAACTTAACACCTAATTTTTAAAAGGCTTCTGACATTTTAGACTTGTGATTTTAAGTTTAAACATATAAAAAATTAACTAAAGCTGTAAATAGTATTGAACATTTAAGAGAATTTGTTTAATTAGATTTGCCAGAGCTATTCAAACACTTGGATCCAAACCTGCTTATTAGAAATCTCAAAAATAAAGTCAAATACGATAAATGTGTACGTGAGTTTAAACTGTTCAAGATAATTTAATTAATTGAACTTCTATATGGGATTAATTGTATAAGGCAGTTTAATTTGTATAATCTGAGCTCTTCAAACATTTATCAAAGAAAAAGTGAAAGTGGTCTTACCAAATTTAAAACTGAATAACAAGATTTGTAAGCTGAACTCAAATATGTAAGGAGACGGTCTGTTTTTGACTTTACACATTTAACAGAGTATTGTTTTAAAACAAAGTAACTGTTAAGTAGTCGGTTCCACACTCAAAAGTTTACCAAACAAAAAGCAAACACAAAACAAAGAAAAAACCTTCATATTGACTTCTCAATGCAATCAATTATTGGTGATCCACCATGACACCCCGGACTTCTCCATATTATTCGGTCCTTCCTGAATTTATGCTGCTTTTATCTCAATCAAGAATGAGATAGGAGAAGGAGTCTAGAAACTGTCTATGAATACCCTTTAAGCCATGCTAGCCAAATCATTCTCTGGCTGGATTAAAGTCAAGATAAGAAATGGGTTCTGAGGAAGTTCATTCATTTCTTTAGTGGTTTTCCTCCATACCTCAATAAAAATGACAGCCTTGTCATATCTGAATGAAGGGGGAATAAAACTCTTCAATGTCAATCAGATTGGACAGGTGAGTTGGGTATGGGGGCAACAAGCTGGACTAATTCAGGGCCCAGAGAGACCCACAGAGACCAGAGGACAGACTGGGACCCAAAGAGGGAAAGAGTTGTTGGTAGAGTTGACTGCTGAGATAGATCTCGTTTTGCCATGCCCTTATATGGCATGCTGGGAGTAAAGGGGAAGGCTAGATGAAGAACTAAGATGCTGGGAAGAGAGGGTGGACCCTCCAGACACATAGGAGCAGGGTGACTGGCTTCTATCAGAGTATCTTCAAGAGCAACTTTGAGGGGTGGCAGTGTGGGAGAACAGGCTGACAACCAGTTTCAGTAGATCATGAGTGACTGTTTCCAGAGCCCACTGGCCTGTGGGATGGAAGCTCCCAGTGTCATGTTGGACCAGACCTGAGATAGGGCTAGAGCTGAATCAGGGAGCAAAGATGGAGGCAGGCTTCTTTTCCTTGTTCCACCAATCTTTTTTTTCTTTTCCACCAAGCATTTTCAAAAAATTTAAATCATTAGATTTTCAAAATTATTAAATCTTAATTATAAATCAATATAGAACAGATAAAGGAATACTGTATTCATTGAAGAGGAATTTGTTATGGGGAGGACATTGGGCTACACTTTATTTATTGGAAATGGGAGGGGTCCAGTTAGCCTTCTTTTAATCAGTGGGGATAGGAGAAAGTCACCCTGAGTTTCTCTTTGAGCCACTGGTGACTGGGGGTAGAAGGACACTCAACCTTTCTTTCAATCCTTACCCCATCCCTGAAGGTAACTCAGAGAGACCTGAGTTAACAAACTATTGCTTCTGGTCATTTGCTTTTAGTCTTATCCACAAAAAAAGCAAATGTGAATAATAAATCTTATAAAAAGCATCCTGGCCTGGTGGCCAAAGAGAAAATAAAAAAAAATTTTTCCATGATGGATATCATGCTTGAAAGTAAATAAGGAAGAAATATATACTGCCCACATTTTCCCTGGCATAAAATTAGAGTGTAGAATTATGCAGCGGCAGCTGTCATGTGAACAAGCATAGCCTCAGGCTTTGACTGAACATAATTGTTACCACTGAGGCAGAATGTTCTGGATTGTTGTGGATCTGAAGCTATGCAACAGGGAGCTGGTGTTACAGGAAGCTCCTGTGACACGAGTGGTGAGCACAGACCAAGTGCTCTTGTCCAATAAGCAATAAGTTCTGAGCTACATATCTGTCACGTAATGTGAATAATTGCAAGAAAAATACAGGGGAAGATGTGTGGCTAAGGTGACTCATTCTTTATTAGTGGAAATAGAAATTAGTCCAACTTTCCTTTAGAGAGATTTGGCAATACAATCATCATATTAAGTGTGCATACCCCTCAACACTGCAATCCCACTTCTAGGAATGTACTCTGTAGAAATATTCAGTAGGTGTACACATACGTCAATACATATAAGAATATTTTTGTGGGCATCTGGGTGGCTCAGTTGGTTAAGTGACTTGATTTCAGCTCAGGTCATGATCTCATGCTTTGTGAGATCAAACCCCATGTCAGGTATAGAGCCTGCTCGGGATTCTCTCTGCCTGTTCTTTGCTCACACTCTCTCTCCCAAAACAAACAAACAAAAAAGATACTTTTTGTAGCAAGAGTTTTCACAGCAAAAAAAAAAGAAAAGAAATGTTAAAATATCCATTAGTAGAGCTTATGAAATATATTATGACCTGAACTCAGTATGGAATGTAACAAAGCTTTTATTATTTTTTTTTTTTTTTATTTCTAGGAGAGAGAGAGAGACAGCATGAGCAGGGGAGGGTCAGAGAGAGAGGGAGTCACAGACTGAAACAGGCTCCAGGCTCTGAGCTGGCAGCCAGCACAGAGCCCGACGCGGGGCCTGAACCCACGAACCATGAGATCATGACCTAAGTGAAAGTCGGACGCTTAACCGACTAAGCCACCCAGGCGCCCCTGTAACAAAGCTTTTAAAAGGAGACATTTTTTATGTATGGGTATGAAAGGATATACATATATATATATTCATATTTATGTTTATATATATGTATACAGTAAGCAAAAGAGAGTTTCAGTCCATAGAATATAATTCCACTTGTATGTAAAAAGCTCAAAGCGGGGCGCCTGGGTGGCTTAGTCGGTTAAGCGTCCGACTTTCACTTAGGTCATGATCTCGCGGTCTGTGGGTTCGAGCCCCGCGTCGGGGTCTGTGCTGACTGCCAGCTCAGAGCCTGGAGCCTGTTTCAGTCTGTGACTCCCTCTCTCTCTGATCCTCCCCTGCTCACACTGTCTCTCTCTCTGTCTCCTAGAAATAAATAAAACATTTAAAAAAAAAAAAAAAAAAAAGCTCAAAGCTATGCATCTGCATAATCCATATTGACAGCTGGAGCCATAGTTACTGGCATTGACATAGAAAAAGATAAATACTTGGGCAACTGGGTGGCTCAGTCAATTGAGCGTCTGACTTTGGCTCAGGTTGTGATCTCACGGTTCGTGAGTTCGAGCCCACGTTGGGTTCTGTGCTGACAGCTCAGAGCCTGGAGCCTGCTTTGGATTCTGTATCTCCCTCTCTCTCTGCTCCTTCTCTAACACTCTGTCTCTCTCTCAAAAATAAATAAAGATTAAAAAAATTTTTTTAAGAAAAATACCAAATTTTAATGGTTTCTCCCTCAGGAGCAGGTGTGCAGGAAGAACTCTAACTTTCTACTCCTGAGCATTCTTTGAAGTATTTTGAATAAAAATACAGTAGAGTGGGTGTGAAACACACAAGGAAATGAAGAGTCAGGATTTGCAGCCAAGGTGGGCTGACTCCACTCTCCAAATTCTCCACTCAATGCCACAAGCCAAAGCAAGATGCTGTCTATAAAATTACCTGTCCAGCTACCACTACATCTCCTGACATTGTAGGATTCCTCCCAGCTGGTACACTCCTGCTGCCAGAGGCTGTGGCCACGGTTTTAGTCACTGGTTCATCCTCTCGGAATGACAGCCTGCCATTTAGAACCTCTGAGATGGAGAATAGTACTCACTATTTGATTCCCTGGACACTCAGGACCAGGATCTTCCCCTTTTTATCAATCAGAAATAAAGATCCATATTTAAAAAGCTAACTATAAGCACTCATTAAGCAAACCTCAGAATAGACATGTGCTCAGAACAAGCTTCTCAAGCTCAAGTAGATAAATTCCAAGGCCTGGTCAACTAGCCACCCATTCTTTCACTTAAATTTCCTGTCTTGTAGTTGTCAGGATGCAGGGCCTGGATTCTCTTTTATCTCCTTGAGTGCTATGAAAACTCTCCTAGGGTAATGGGTGCAGTGTGAGCAGAAGCCTATTCTGCTGGCCTGTGGTCTCCTGACAGCCTGGGGCGTGGCTTTCTGAGGCTCTCCCCTGCTAGGCTTTTCTCACAAAGGGAGCTCCATTGCAGAAGGGCCTCTGGCTTTTCCTGACCTTCTCTCTCAAGTCAAGGCTTTTGCCTTCAGTAGCCATGCCCTCTTTTCTTAGCATGCGTCACAAGTCCGCACTCAGGACCCACTCACTCCAGATCCCCACACCCTCTCATCCATGTTGCTGACAAATAGGATTTTTCTACTTGACCTTACAGGTTTGTTTTAACTCTATCTGGAAAATATCAGCTTTTTTTTTTTTTTTTAACTTAAGTTGGTTTATTTATTTTGAGAGTGAAAGAAAGAGCAAGCAGAGGAGGAGCAGAAAGAGAGAGAGGGAGAGAGAGGATCAAAAGCAGGCTCTGTGCTCGCAAACCATGAGATCACGACCTGAGCCAAAATCAAGAGTCCAGCGCTCCACCAACTGAGCCACCCAGACGTCCTGGAAAATATCCACTCTTGACCTTTCTCTTTTAAGTTATTTTAAATTTTCATATATATATATATATATATATATATATATATGTATACATATACAAACACACACATACCAAATTAACAAGAAT
This sequence comes from Hyaena hyaena, assembly GCF_003009895.1. NCBI lineage: Eukaryota > Metazoa > Chordata > Mammalia > Carnivora > Hyaenidae > Hyaena > Hyaena hyaena. Next base: position 90,523 of record NW_024081142.1, on the reverse strand, counting down.
AAGACATAGCTCTCTGGTTCTTATTGCCGCCCACCCACCATTGTGTGATTTTCATCCCTGCCTACTTCTCCTAATGTTCTCCACCTTTCTTTTTCTGGGAGAAAGGGCTCTCCCTCACATCTGCAGGGCAAACACCACAAGCCACAGGCCATTCCAAAGGCATGCACTCACCTGCATTCAGTAAGGAAGGAGGAAGAACCTCAGAAGGAGCCTTGCTGCACATGGACAGGCTGAGGTGGGGCCTTTGGGATGCTGACCTTCTTGACCTTCCTATGCCTGAAGCTCTGTTTAGTGAGGATCCACCCAACCTCAGCTCTCACCTTCCCACCACAGTAAAGCCAACAACCTTCTACTTAAAATCTTTGTCTCCTAAACATTTCAGCAAAATTCTGTGAGGAGTGACTAGAGGCCATGCATCTGAGACTTGAAGTATATATTCAATCTTGGAATTTAGAGCTTTTTGTAAAATTTTGATTTTGTGTTCACCTCTTCAAACACGTGTTTGCAATACCAGCCTTGGAAACTATCAGCTTAAAAATGCTTCCTATGAAGGCAAATCAAATGAAGAAAATCAAGTGGATAGCTCCCGGTTCAGTTCCTAGAAACTCACAAGACAGATAACTCTTTGCAAATGATTCTGTAACTCAGAAGAGCTAAGAGAGTGAAGAAAATTTGAGAGTCTGTCTCCAAAACAGCCCTGGTTGTTACGATAACAGTGCCTCTCTCACCCTCATGGGCTCCTCCAGGTTCCCTAAGGCCTGGCTTTGGAGGCAGTGGTGGACCAAGCCTGAGCAAATGTGTTTTGAGAGATTTGGAGAGAAAAGCTTCTATTTTGGTTTGATCCTTTGACTTTTCTCAAATGTTCTGGTTAGGTCCTGCAGAAGTTTACTCATTGCACCCTGTCCCATCCCAAATTCTTTAAATGCTTAAGCTCCCTGACAGGCTCTGTTCTGGAGGTATCTATTGGTTATAAAAGCAAAGTAAATAAAAGGAAAGAAAGGACAATATTACAACCTATTCCATCCTCTTCATACTCTGATGCTCCTCTTACTCTTCTCTTTCTTGGTTTTCAAAGCACTCATCTTCTGATATACCATAAAATATCTTTATTTATCATGTTTATTATTTGTCATTTATCTCTTCCCATGGAATGTAAATTTCAAAAGCACAAGGGTCTTTGTTTATTGACACATTCCATGAGCCTGTAAGAGGTCTGACATATAGTAGCTGCTCAAAAATTATTTGTTGAATTGAAGTTGAAATTGAAACAGGGTTCAAAACTCCCTTTCCTGATCTCTGAACCTGCTGATTTTCAAAGCTTTTCTTGCTTATGGGTCAGGCTCATTTGTGCCAGCTTACTGGCACTTTCCTTGGAGGAATCCATGCTACCTCCTGCCAACTCCCATGACGCTCTGATCCACTGTGTGTATATAGCTCTTCCTAGGCATGAAGACAGTCTTCCACCCAGGGACCTACAGTCAAGCTTGGACAACCCAGTTCAGATGTGAAAGTCTAGGCTTGGCAGCTAGCAGCTGGCACCTGGCAGCCAGACCTGCTAAGCTATCCCCAGCTCTTTTCAGCCATTTCCAAGCACCTCTGGGTATGCCATAAAACTACTCTGAGTTCTATGATCACATGCTTTTTCACTTGAAATGACTTAAAAGGAATAAGCAAACCCCAGTATTCTGCTCACTACCATCAATAGAGTAAGTATTCAGCCATGTTCAGCCATGTTTGGCCCAGCCCTACCTGGAAAAGTAGGCACAAAGGCTGAGACAGTGGCCTTCAGGACCAGAAGTAGGCCCCAGATTTGGGATATCTGCCAGACAGAGGGAAAATGACTACAGATTATCACTGTGAACACAGAGGAACTGAAAACCAGATGGATGGGGAACTGTCCTATATCACATGGCAAGACAGCGGTAAACTGAGACACTGCTCCTATTTCTTCACTATGCTGCCTCTTGACTGTTAATCATTTTCTCTTATCTTACCCTAAGAGGCAGGGGCACTGAACCTGCCCTGCGTGAGCATGGCTCGGGCATGGAAGGTCTTTAAGGCCTTCCTTGCCTACTCTTCTTCACATAGTTCTTTATTGGGAGACAAGTGACTTCAGTGACACACTGTCCATCCCCAACCCAGGCTACCCTTCTCATTCATTCCATTTTACTCATCTCTATTCTCCTGAGCACCTAATACAGTTCCTTGCATTTAAGAGATACTCGATAGATAGCCACTGAATGAAGAATCAGTAAATGAATAAGTGAATTTGTTTAATCCCTTTAGCTCTGTAGATGTGAGACAAAATCTCTCTCCATGATTACTGTAGTGCAAGCCTCAACCTAGCAAGACAATCATCCAGCTCACCAGTGTTCACTCCTGGAACCATCCCTCCATCATGGATATTTTAGGTAAAGTGTTGCTCTTATGCAAAAGCAAAGAGCACAAAGCAGGCCTGGCTGCTGAGCATCATGCCTTCTGGAACTGACACATCAAGTCAGAACTTCCAGCAGGGCTAAGGGCAGGACCAGTACCAAACGAACAGGTGTGAGATAGAAGAGTTGAAGTATTTCTGCCCTGATGTCATTTAATACCAGATCTGGGCAGTGAAAGTTGATTTCCCACTAGCTATGTTAATGTGTCAGCAAGGATGCAGTTAAGTGAAAGCATCTGAGGTACAAAAATATTTTTTAGGTTAATTTCTGGGAGACAATATACCAGAATGCAAAGAGCACAGGCTTTGTGCCCAAATCAGTGCGGTTCATATCCTGCTCTACCATTTACCAGTGCTATAAATAAGTAAGCTTTTTAACCTCATTTACCCATTGTGAAAACAGGGAAAGTAAATAGCTTACAGGAATAATGTGAATGTGAAGGGGAAAACATGCATGTGTGCGTGTGCGTGCTCATGTATGTATCTTATCATAGGAGTGAACACCAACACACTCAAAGTACTCAGTTCCTAGCATAAAATTAATTGAAATTTTTTTCATTCATTCACTCAATAATTGTTTTTAAGCCCCTACTATGGGCTAAGTATTGGGTGTTCTATTTAAATTTTATTTTAAAATATCCTATAGCAAGAAACATTCACTTTGAAAATAATGTTTCTAGAAGTAACAGAGGCATTTTATAAAAGTTGCAGGTAAGTTGTAATCATGGATGAGTCACCAAAGGAAGACTTGGCATGCAAATTTGTTTGAAGCGACTCTCAACCTGATAATTATTAATGAGCAACAGCTCACTCTGTCTGAGTAATTGGGAACCTACTGTCTTCTGATTAAAGAGGATATGCTCTTGAAAATTCTACATTCTTAACAAAGGGATACCTGTGTGGATTCATGCATCTGTTGCAAGAAAGGGAAGTGGTAAGGAAGTTAGAGACAGTGCCCTAGATCTTTAGATCAGGCTCATCTACCTTTTTAAAATTCATGTGCTTCATGCTTAGAAGGCCATGTGTGTGGGTTCAATGCTTTTTTAATAACAACTGTGAGTCAAGAGGCTCCTCACTTTGTGTGAGTATTGGATGAGGCTCAAATATTAATTAAGTCTACAAAGGCCTTATTTCAAATTATCTTATTATGTCCACCATTCTTTATGATGTCTTAATTATAGATTATTTAAAATAAAATAGTTCCAAATTATATAATTAATGAATTATATTCAGCTTTAATTGTGGATACTAATTAATCAAATCTGCTAACATGATACCTGGCTAGAGTTGATTACAAATGGTGGCAGCCAAGTGGGGTTCCTTCTAGATTTGCATTGGTTAAAGAAGTTTAAGAACATTCTAGCTAACGAATTGTGGGCTGTGGGCCACATGCTGGGTCCCCAGACTACTAGTGATCTGAACTGCTTGGAAAGGATACTAAAATCATCCCATAAACACCTCTGGTAAAGTAACTTAGGCCAGGTTGACAAATCATGGGCACAATTGCTGCCTCCTTGATCTTTTATCCTAGCACATATTACCAGCTGATCACTGTACTCTCTTCTGCTAAGCCTGAACTCAGCCCCAGAATATTTTTCAAGATATCCATCACCAATTCTATTAGTTATCTCTTGCTGCCTGAAAAATTACAACAAATTTAGCAGCTTGAAATAATACACATTTATTATGTCACAAGTTTCTGTGGGTCAGAAGTCTCGGCATGGTTTGGCTGCTTCAAGATCTCTCACAAAGCTGGAAGCCAGGTATTGGCCTGTGCTGGGTTCTCACCTAGGACTTGACTAGGGAAGATCTGCTTCCACATTCATGTGGTTGTTGGCAGAATCCCGTACTTCACATACTACCAGGCTGAGGGCCTCTATATTTTACAGGTTGTTGGTGGGAGGTTTAGCTCAGCTCATTGCCGCATAACCCTTTTATAGGATGGAGCTTACTTCTTCAAAGTGAGTAGGAAGACAGTCACCTAGCGAGGCATTATAGTTCTATGTAATATGTACAGCTTGTCACCCTTGCTGTATTCTACTGGTTAGAAGCAAGTCTCAAGTCTAGCGCACACTCAAGAGAAGGGGATTACACAAGTGTGTGAACATCAGAATGTAAGAATCATGAGGGTTACCTTAGACTCTGTCCAACAATATTTTAAAGTTGGCAAGAGGGATAACATATTTTTGCCTCTCTTGGTTCAGGCAGTCAGACTGCCTGTGATGGGAAGATTTCAATAGCTAAATAAGATATCTTAAAAGCATTTGAAGGTAGTGTCAAGCCATTCCTGGGAGAATATGACTCTAAGGATTTTTGTTTTGTTATAAAGACACATTCTAATTAAGTTCTAAGTAAAGACACATTCTAATTAAGTTCTAAGTATTCAAGCTAAACAAAATATTAGGGAAAACTTTCATATGTAGCAATGTGGCAGATAGGTTGTCCAGAAAAGAACATCTTTTTTTTTTTCTTTAATATTTTTATTTATTTCTAGGAGAGAGAGAGAGACAGCGTGAGCAGGGGAGGGTCAGAGAGAGAGGGAGACACAGACTCTGAAACAGGCTCCAGGCTCTGAGCTGGCAGTCAGCACAGAGCCCGACGCGGGGCTCGAACCCACGAACCGCAAGATCATGACCCAAGCGAAAGTCGGACGCTTAACCAACTAAGCCACCCAGGCGCCCCAAGAAAAGAACATCTTAAAATATAGGATAAAAGTTCAGGGAAGCATGACTTAAGGGCATGTCTGAGTCCATAAAAAAAAGAAATAAATAAGAGGAATCCTCAGAAATTCACAAATCAAAGAGGCAAGAGAGCATTAAAGCATCTGTCTGTGGCATATGCTAATCCCCAATGGCCTGAAATTTAGGCTTTAATGGGCTAAAGGAGGAGAAAAGCCTGGGCCTTGAGCATGTTGGGACATTGGATATAGCCTAGCTCCTACATCCAATAAAACCAAAACATCAAAAAGACCAGACCATTAGAGGTAAACTATTGTGGGAAGAGAAAGGACCATCTTTCAAAGGGATATGATAAAAATGATTACTTGTTTTGGTGTCGACTATCAGTAAAAAGGAAAATAAGGAAGAGTCTCCTTAGAGAATTCCTAACCTCCATGAGTATCCCTCATGAAGAGTTAAGACAAGAATTTGTACTAGCACTTCTAAAAACTCTCAAGTTGAAAATTTACATTAAAATTATCTTGGGATACAACTTCTCCAGGCCTTTGGTAGAAACAAAGGAATTCATTTCAATCCATACTTCAAATAATTCCCAGAGATAAAGTTCCAATGAGCTTACAATAATCATAAGCACATAACAGGTCACAAAACACACAAGGAAACAAGCTAGTGTGAACTGGATTCTGCAGAAGTTATAAGATATGGATATAAAATAAATACATTTAAAAAGTTTAAAGATGGAAAAGAGGAATTAAAAATGGTGCTAAGGCGTATAGGAGGATTAGGAGGAACTTGACGGAGGACCAAGGGGGAGAAGAAG